>NW_026688125.1:1903568-2007443 GCF_030445035.2 Dasypus novemcinctus | reverse complement strand
AGTTTTACAGATAGGAATGTTAGCACAAAAACTGAAGAAAAGGAGATAGCTGAAAAATCTCTGCACACAATGCATGGTTCTCTGAAGTAAATCATATGTGCCATTTTGTTTCATGTAGGTTTAAAGAGGTAGCTGCTATACCGCCGGTTATGCTTTCCTATAGTGTAAGTGCTAGTTTTACAGATAAGAATGTTATCACAAAACCTGAAAGAAAGGAGATAGCCCCAAAATCTCTGCACAGAATTCCTAGGTCTCAGAAGTAAATCATATGTGCCATGTTGTTTCATTTAGTTTTAAAGAGTTAGCTGCTATACCGCCGGTTATGCTTTCCTCTAGTGGAAATGGTAGTTTTACAGATAAGAACGTTAGCACAAAACCTGAAAGAAAGGAGATAGCCACAAAATCTCTGCACACAATGCTAAGGTCTCAGAAGTAAATCATATGTGCCAAGTAGTTTCATTTAGGTTTAAAGAGTTAGCTACTATCCCCTTACTTATGCTTTCGTATATAGTAAACACTAGTATAAAGATTTGAATGTTAGCACAAAATCTGAAGTAAAGGAGATAGCTGCAAAATCTCTGCACACAATGCTTAGTTCCCAGAAGTAAATCATATGTGCCATGTTGTTTCATTTAGGTTTAAAGAGTTAGCTGCTATAGCGCCTGTTATGATTTCCTATAGTGTAAATGGTAGTTTTACAGATAGGAATGTAAGCACAAAAACTGAAGAAAAGGAGATAGCTGCAAAATCTCTGCACACAATGCTTAGTTCCCAGAAGTAAATCATATGTGCCATGTTGTTTCATTTAGGTTTAAAGAGTTAGGTGCTATACCGCCGGCTTTGCTTTCCTATAGTGTAAATGGCAGTTTTACAGATAGGAATGTTAGCAGAAAAACTGAAGAAAAGGAGATAGCTGAAAAATCTCTGCACACAATGCTTAGTTCTCAGAAGTAAATCATATGTGCCATGTTGTTTCATTTAGGTTTAAAGAGTTAGCTGCTATAGCGCTTGTTATGATTTCCTATAGTGTAAATGGTAGTTTTACAGATAGGAATGTAAGCACAAAAACTGAAGAAAAGGAGATAGCTGAAAAATCTCTGCACACAATGCTTAGTTCTCAGAAGTAAATCATATGTGCCATGTTGTTTCATTTAGGTTTAAAGAGCTAGCTGCTATACCGCCGGTTATGCTTTCCTATAGTGTAAATGCTAGTTTTACAGATAAGAATGTTAGCACAAAAAGTGAAAGAAAGGAGATAGCCGCTAAATCTCTGCACAGAATTCTTAGGTCACAGAAGTAAATCATATGTGCCATGTTGTTTCATTTAGGTTCAAAGAGCTAGCTGCTATACCGCCGGTTATGCTTTCCTATAGTGTAAATGCTAGTTTTACAGATAAGAATGTTAGCACAAAAACTGAAAGAAAGGAGATAGCCGCAAAATCTCTGCACAGAATTCTTAGGTCACAGAAGTAAATCATATGTGCCATGTTGTTTCATTTAGGTTTAAAGAGTTAGCTGCTATACCGCCGGTTATGCTTTCCTACAGAGTAAATGGTATTTTTACAGGTATAAATGTTAGCACAAAAACTGAAGAAAAGGAGATAGCTAAAAAATCTCTGCACACAATGCTTAGTTCTCAGAAGTAAATCATATGTGCCATGTTGTTTCATTTAGGTTTTAAGAGTTAGCTGCTATACCGCCGGCTTTGCTTTCCTATAGTGTAAATGCTAGTTTTACAGAGAGGAATGTTAGCACAAAAACTGAAAGAAAGGATATAGCCGCAAAATCTCTGCACAGAATTCTTAGGTGTCACAAGTAAATCATATGTGCCATGTTGTTTCATTTAGTTTTAAAGAGTTAGCTGCTATACCGCCGCTTATGCTTACCTATAGTGTAAATGCTAGTTTTACAGATAGGAATGTTAGCTCAAAAAATGCAGAAAAGGAGATAGGTGAAAAATCTCTGGACACAATGCTTAGTTCTCAGAAGTAAATCATATGTGCCATGTTGTTTCATTTAGGTTTAAAAAGTTAGCTGCTATACCGCCGGTTATGCTTTCCTATAGTGTAAATGGTAGTTTTACAGATAGGAATGTTAGCACAAAAACTGAAGAAAAGGAGATAGCTGAAAAATCTCTGCACACAATGCATGGTTCTCTGAAGTAAATCATATGTGCCATTTTGTTTCATGTAGGTTTAAAGAGGTAGCTGCTATACCGCCGGTTATGCTTTCCTATAGTGTAAGTGCTAGTTTTACAGATAAGAATGTTATCACAAAACCTGAAAGAAAGGAGATAGCCCCAAAATCTCTGCACAGAATTCCTAGGTCTCAGAAGTAAATCATATGTGCCATGTTGTTTCATTTAGTTTTAAAGAGTTAGCTGCTATACCGCCGGTTATGCTTTCCTCTAGTGGAAATGGTAGTTTTACAGATAAGAACGTTAGCACAAAACCTGAAAGAAAGGAGATAGCCACAAAATCTCTGCACACAATGCTAAGGTCTCAGAAGTAAATCATATGTGCCAAGTAGTTTCATTTAGGTTTAAAGAGTTAGCTACTATCCCCTTACTTATGCTTTCGTATATAGTAAACACTAGTATAAAGATTTGAATGTTAGCACAAAATCTGAAGTAAAGGAGATAGCTGCAAAATCTCTGCACACAATGCTTAGTTCCCAGAAGTAAATCATATGTGCCATGTTGTTTCATTTAGGTTTAAAGAGTTAGCTGCTATAGCGCCTGTTATGATTTCCTATAGTGTAAATGGTAGTTTTACAGATAGGAATGTAAGCACAAAAACTGAAGAAAAGGAGATAGCTGCAAAATCTCTGCACACAATGCTTAGTTCCCAGAAGTAAATCATATGTGCCATGTTGTTTCATTTAGGTTTAAAGAGTTAGGTGCTATACCGCCGGCTTTGCTTTCCTATAGTGTAAATGGCAGTTTTACAGATAGGAATGTTAGCAGAAAAACTGAAGAAAAGGAGATAGCTGAAAAATCTCTGCACACAATGCTTAGTTCTCAGAAGTAAATCATATGTGCCATGTTGTTTCATTTAGGTTTAAAGAGTTAGCTGCTATAGCGCCTGTTATGATTTCCTATAGTGTAAATGGTAGTTTTACAGATAGGAATGTAAGCACAAAAACTGAAGAAAAGGAGATAGCTGAAAAATCTCTGCACACAATGCTTAGTTCTCAGAAGTAAATCATATGTGCCATGTTGTTTCATTTAGGTTTAAATGGTTAGCTGCTATACCGCCGGTTATGCTTTCCTATAATGTAAAAGGTAGTTTTACAGATAGAAATGTTAGCACAAAAACTGAAGAAAAGGAGATAGCTGAAAAATCTCTGCACAAAATGCTTAGTTCTCAGAAGTAAATCATATGTGCCATGTTGTTTCATTTAGGTTTAAAGAGCTAGCTGCTATACCGCCGGTTACGCATTCCTATAGTGTAAATGCTAGTTTTACAGATAAGAATGTTAGCACAAAAACTGAAAGAAAGGTGATAGCCTCTAAATCTCTGCACAGAATTCTTAGGTCACAGAAGTAAATCATATGTGCCATGTTGTTTCATTTAGGTTCAAAGAGCTAGATGCTATACCGCCGGTTATGCTTTCCTATAGTGTAAATGCTAGTTTTACAGATAAGAATGTTAGCACAAAAACTGAAAGAAAGGAGATAGCCGCAAAATCTCTGCACAGAATTCTTAGGTCACAGAAGTAAATCATATGTGCCATGTTGTTTCATTTAGGTTTAAAGAGTTAGCTGCTATACCGCCGGTTATGCTTTCCTGTAGTGTAAATGGTATTTTTACAGGTATAAATGTTAGCACAAAAACTGAAGAAAAGGAGAGCTGAAAAATCTCTGCACACAATGCTTAGTTCTCAGAAGTAAATCATATGTGCCATGTTGTTTCATTTAGGTTTTAAGAGTTAGCTGCTATACCGCCGGCTTTGCTTTCCTATAGTGTAAATGCTAGTTTTACAGAGAGGAATGTTAGCACAAAAACTGAAAGAAAGGATATAGCCGCAAAATCTCTGCACAGAATTCTTAGGTGTCACAAGTAAATCATATGTGCCATGTTGTTTCATTTAGTTTTAAAGAGTTAGCTGCTATACCGCCGCTTATGCTTACCTATAGTGTAAATGCTAGTTTTACAGATAGGAATGTTAGCTCAAAAAATGCAGAAAAGGAGATAGGTGAAAAATCTCTGGACACAATGCTTAGTTCTCAGAAGTAAATCATATGTGCCATGTTGTTTCATTTAGGTTTAAAGAGTTAGCTGCTATACCGCCGGTTATGCTTTCCTATAGTGTAAATGGTAGTTTTACAGATAGGAATGTTACCACAAAAACTGAAGAAAAGGAGATAGCTGAAAAATCTCTGCACACAATGCTTGGGTCTCAGAAGTAAATCATATGTGCCATTTTGTTTCATGTAGGTTTAAAGAGGTAGCTGCTATACCGCCGGTTATGCTTTCCTATAGTGTAAGTGCTAGTTTTACAGATAAGAATGTTATCACAAAACCTGAAAGAAAGGAGATAGCCCCAAAATCTCTGCACAGAATTCCTAGGTCTCAGAAGTAAATCATATGTGCCATGTTGTTTCATTTAGTTTTAAAGAGTTAGCTGCTATACCGCCGGTTATGCTTTCCTCTAGTGGAAATGCTAGTTTTACAGATAAGAACGTTAGCACAAAACCTGAAAGAAAGGAGATAGCCACAAAATCTCTGCACACAATGCTAAGGTCTCAGAAGTAAATCATATGTGCCATGTAGTTTCATTTAGGTTTAAAGAGTTAGCTACTATCCCCTTACTTATGCTTTCGTATATAGTAAATACTAGTATAAAGATTTGAATGTTAGCACAAAATCTGAAGTAAAGGAGATAGCTGCAAAATCTCAGCACACAATGCTTAGTTCCCAGAAGTAAATCATATGTGCCATGTTGTTTCATTTAGGTTTTAAGAGTTAGCTGCTATACCGCCGGCTTTGCTTTCCTATAGTGTAAATGGTAGTTTTACAGATAGGAATGTTAGCAGAAAAACTGAAGAAAAGGAGATAGCTGAAAAATCTCTGCACACAATGCTTAGTTCTCAGAAGTAAATCATATGTGCCATGTTGTTTCATTTAGGTTTAAATGGTTAGCTGCTATACCGCCGGTTATGCTTTCCTATAATGTAAAAGGTAGTTTTACAGATAGGAATGTTAGCACAAAAACTGAAGAAAAGGAGATAGCTGAAAAATCTCTGCACAAAATGCTTAGTTCTCAGAAGTAAATCATATGTGCCATGTTGTTTCATTTAGGTTTAAAGAGTTAGCTGCTATAGCGCCTGTTATGATTTCCTATAGTGTAAATGGTAGTTTTACAGATAGGAATGTAAGCACAAAAACTGAAGAAAAGGAGATAGCTGAAAAATCTCTGCACACAATGCTTAGTTCTCAGAAGTAAATCATATGTGCCATGTTGTTTCATTTAGGTTTAAAGAGCTAGCTGCTATACCGCCGGTTATGCTTTCCTATAGTGTAAATGCTAGTTTTACAGATAAGAATGTTAGCACAAAAACTGAAAGAAAGGAGATAGCCGCTAAATCTCTGCACAGAATTCTTAGGTCACAGAAGTAAATCATATGTGCCATGTTGTTTCATTTAGGTTTAAAGAGCTAGGTGCTATACCGCCGGTTATGCTTTCCTATAGGGTAAATGCTAGTTTTACAGATAAGAATGTTAGCACAAAAACTGAAAGAAAGGAGATAGCCGCAAAATCTCTGCAAAGAATTCTTAGGTCACAGAAGTAAATCATATGTGCCATGTTGTTTCATTTAGGTTTAAAGAGTTAGCTGCTATACCGCCGACTTTGCTTTCCTATAGTGTAAATGGTAGTTTTACAGATAGGAATGTTAGCACAAAAACTGAAGAAAAGGAGATAGCTGAAAAATCTCTGCACACAATGCTTAGTTCTCAGAAGAAAATCATATGTGCCATGTTGTTTCATTTAGGTTTAAAGAGTTAGCTGCTATAGCGCCTGTTATGATTTCCTATAGTGTAAAAGGTAGTTTTACAGATAGGAATGTAAGCACAAAAACTGAAGAAAAGGAGATAGCTGAAAAATCTCTGCACACAATGCTTAGTTCTCAGAAGTAAATCATATGTGCCATGTTGTTTCTTTTAGGTTTAAAGGGTTAGCTGCTATACCGCCGGTTATGCTTTCCTATAATGTAAAAGGTAGTTTTACAGATAGGAATGTTAGCACAAAAACTGAAGAAAAGGAGATAGCTGAAAAATCTCTGCACAAAATGCTTAGTTCTCAGAAGTAAATCATATGTGCCATGTTGTTTCATTTAGGTTTAAAGAGCTAGCTGCTATACCGCCGGTTATGCTTTCCTATAGTGTAAATGCTAGTTTTACAGATAAGAATGTTAGCACAAAAAGTGAAAGAAAGGAGATAGCCGCTAAATCTCTGCACAGAATTCTTTGGTCACAGAAGTAAATCATATGTGCCATGTTGTTTCATTTAGGTTCAAAGAGCTAGCTGCTATACCGCCGGTTATGCTTTCCTATAGTGTAAATGCTAGTTTTACAGATAAGAATGTTAGCACAAAAACTGAAAGAAAGGAGATAGCCGCAAAATCTCTGCACAGAATTCTTAGGTCACAGAAGTAAATCATATGTGCCATGTTGTTTCATTTAGGTTTAAAGAGTTAGCTGCTATACCGCCGGTTATGCTTTCCTACAGAGTAAATGGTATTTTTACAGGTATAAATGTTAGCACAAAAACTGAAGAAAAGGAGATAGCTAAAAAATCTCTGCACACAATGCTTAGTTCTCAGAAGTAAATCATATGTGCCATGTTGTTTCATTTAGGTTTTAAGAGTTAGCTGCTATACCGCCGGCTTTGCTTTCCTATAGTGTAAATGCTAGTTTTACAGAGAGGAATGTTAGCACAAAAACTGAAAGAAAGGAGATAGCCGCAAAATCTCTGCACAGAATTCTTAGGTGTCACAAGTAAATCATATGTGCCATGTTGTTTCATTTAGTTTTAAAGAGTTAGCTGCTATACCGCCGCTTATGCTTACCTATAGTGTAAATGCTAGTTTTACAGATAGGAATGTTAGCTCAAAAAATGCAGAAAAGGAGATAGGTGAAAAATCTCTGGACACAATGCTTAGTTCTCAGAAGTAAATCATATGTGCCATGTTGTTTCATTTAGGTTTAAAAAGTTAGCTGCTATACCGCCGGTTATGCTTTCCTATAGTGTAAATGGTAGTTTTACAGATAGGAATGTTAGCACAAAAACTGAAGAAAAGGAGATAGCTGAAAAATCTCTGCACACAATGCATGGTTCTCTGAAGTAAATCATATGTGCCATTTTGTTTCATGTAGGTTTAAAGAGGTAGCTGCTATACCGCCGGTTATGCTTTCCTATAGTGTAAGTGCTAGTTTTACAGATAAGAATGTTATCACAAAACCTGAAAGAAAGGAGATAGCCCCAAAATCTCTGCACAGAATTCCTAGGTCTCAGAAGTAAATCATATGTGCCATGTTGTTTCATTTAGTTTTAAAGAGTTAGCTGCTATACCGCCGGTTATGCTTTCCTCTAGTGGAAATGGTAGTTTTACAGATAAGAACGTTAGCACAAAACCTGAAAGAAAGGAGATAGCCACAAAATCTCTGCACACAATGCTAAGGTCTCAGAAGTAAATCATATGTGCCAAGTAGTTTCATTTAGGTTTAAAGAGTTAGCTACTATCCCCTTACTTATGCTTTCGTATATAGTAAACACTAGTATAAAGATTTGAATGTTAGCACAAAATCTGAAGTAAAGGAGATAGCTGCAAAATCTCTGCACACAATGCTTAGTTCCCAGAAGTAAATCATATGTGCCATGTTGTTTCATTTAGGTTTAAAGAGTTAGCTGCTATAGCGCCTGTTATGATTTCCTATAGTGTAAATGGTAGTTTTACAGATAGGAATGTAAGCACAAAAACTGAAGAAAAGGAGATAGCTGCAAAATCTCTGCACACAATGCTTAGTTCCCAGAAGTAAATCATATGTGCCATGTTGTTTCATTTAGGTTTAAAGAGTTAGGTGCTATACCGCCGGCTTTGCTTTCCTATAGTGTAAATGGCAGTTTTACAGATAGGAATGTTAGCAGAAAAACTGAAGAAAAGGAGATAGCTGAAAAATCTCTGCACACAATGCTTAGTTCTCAGAAGTAAATCATATGTGCCATGTTGTTTCATTTAGGTTTAAAGAGTTAGCTGCTATAGCGCCTGTTATGATTTCCTATAGTGTAAATGGTAGTTTTACAGATAGGAATGTAAGCACAAAAACTGAAGAAAAGGAGATAGCTGAAAAATCTCTGCACACAATGCTTAGTTCTCAGAAGTAAATCATATGTGCCATGTTGTTTCATTTAGGTTTAAATGGTTAGCTGCTATACCGCCGGTTATGCTTTCCTATAATGTAAAAGGTAGTTTTACAGATAGAAATGTTAGCACAAAAACTGAAGAAAAGGAGATAGCTGAAAAATCTCTGCACAAAATGCTTAGTTCTCAGAAGTAAATCATATGTGCCATGTTGTTTCATTTAGGTTTAAAGAGCTAGCTGCTATACCGCCGGTTACGCATTCCTATAGTGTAAATGCTAGTTTTACAGATAAGAATGTTAGCACAAAAACTGAAAGAAAGGTGATAGCCTCTAAATCTCTGCACAGAATTCTTAGGTCACAGAAGTAAATCATATGTGCCATGTTGTTTCATTTAGGTTCAAAGAGCTAGATGCTATACCGCCGGTTATGCTTTCCTATAGTGTAAATGCTAGTTTTACAGATAAGAATGTTAGCACAAAAACTGAAAGAAAGGAGATAGCCGCAAAATCTCTGCACAGAATTCTTAGGTCACAGAAGTAAATCATATGTGCCATGTTGTTTCATTTAGGTTTAAAGAGTTAGCTGCTATACCGCCGGTTATGCTTTCCTGTAGTGTAAATGGTATTTTTACAGGTATAAATGTTAGCACAAAAACTGAAGAAAAGGAGAGCTGAAAAATCTCTGCACACAATGCTTAGTTCTCAGAAGTAAATCATATGTGCCATGTTGTTTCATTTAGGTTTTAAGAGTTAGCTGCTATACCGCCGGCTTTGCTTTCCTATAGTGTAAATGCTAGTTTTACAGAGAGGAATGTTAGCACAAAAACTGAAAGAAAGGATATAGCCGCAAAATCTCTGCACAGAATTCTTAGGTGTCACAAGTAAATCATATGTGCCATGTTGTTTCATTTAGTTTTAAAGAGTTAGCTGCTATACCGCCGCTTATGCTTACCTATAGTGTAAATGCTAGTTTTACAGATAGGAATGTTAGCTCAAAAAATGCAGAAAAGGAGATAGGTGAAAAATCTCTGGACACAATGCTTAGTTCTCAGAAGTAAATCATATGTGCCATGTTGTTTCATTTAGGTTTAAAGAGTTAGCTGCTATACCGCCGGTTATGCTTTCCTATAGTGTAAATGGTAGTTTTACAGATAGGAATGTTACCACAAAAACTGAAGAAAAGGAGATAGCTGAAAAATCTCTGCACACAATGCTTGGGTCTCAGAAGTAAATCATATGTGCCATTTTGTTTCATGTAGGTTTAAAGAGGTAGCTGCTATACCGCCGGTTATGCTTTCCTATAGTGTAAGTGCTAGTTTTACAGATAAGAATGTTATCACAAAACCTGAAAGAAAGGAGATAGCCCCAAAATCTCTGCACAGAATTCCTAGGTCTCAGAAGTAAATCATATGTGCCATGTTGTTTCATTTAGTTTTAAAGAGTTAGCTGCTATACCGCCGGTTATGCTTTCCTCTAGTGGAAATGCTAGTTTTACAGATAAGAACGTTAGCACAAAACCTGAAAGAAAGGAGATAGCCACAAAATCTCTGCACACAATGCTAAGGTCTCAGAAGTAAATCATATGTGCCATGTAGTTTCATTTAGGTTTAAAGAGTTAGCTACTATCCCCTTACTTATGCTTTCGTATATAGTAAATACTAGTATAAAGATTTGAATGTTAGCACAAAATCTGAAGTAAAGGAGATAGCTGCAAAATCTCTGCACACAATGCTTAGTTCCCAGAAGTAAATCATATGTGCCATGTTGTTTCATTTAGGTTTTAAGAGTTAGCTGCTATACCGCCGGCTTTGCTTTCCTATACTGTAAATGGTAGTTTTACAGATAGGAATGTTAGCAGAAAAACTGAAGAAAAGGAGATAGCTGAAAAATCTCTGCACACAATGCTTAGTTCTCAGAAGTAAATCATATGTGCCATGTTGTTTCATTTAGGTTTAAATGGTTAGCTGCTATACCGCCGGTTATGCTTTCCTATAATGTAAAAGGTAGTTTTACAGATAGGAATGTTAGCACAAAAACTGAAGAAAAGGAGATAGCTGAAAAATCTCTGCACAAAATGCTTAGTTCTCAGAAGTAAATCATATGTGCCATGTTGTTTCATTTAGGTTTAAAGAGTTAGCTGCTATAGCGCCTGTTATGATTTCCTATAGTGTAAATGGTAGTTTTACAGATAGGAATGTAAGCACAAAAACTGAAGAAAAGGAGATAGCTGAAAAATCTCTGCACACAATGCTTAGTTCTCAGAAGTAAATCATATGTGCCATGTTGTTTCATTTAGGTTTAAAGAGCTAGCTGCTATACCGCCGGTTATGCTTTCCTATAGTGTAAATGCTAGTTTTACAGATAAGAATGTTAGCACAAAAACTGAAAGAAAGGAGATAGCCGCTAAATCTCTGCACAGAATTCTTAGGTCACAGAAGTAAATCATATGTGCCATGTTGTTTCATTTAGGTTTAAAGAGCTAGCTGCTATACCGCCGGTTATGCTTTCCTATAGGGTAAATGCTAGTTTTACAGATAAGAATGTTAGCACAAAAACTGAAAGAAAGGAGATAGCCGCAAAATCTCTGCAAAGAATTCTTAGGTCACAGAAGTAAATCATATGTGCCATGTTGTTTCATTTAGGTTTAAAAGAGTTAGCTGCTATACCGCCGACTTTGCTTTCCTATAGTGTAAATGGTAGTTTTACAGATAGGAATGTTAGCACAAAAACTGAAGAAAAGGAGATAGCTGAAAAATCTCTGCACACAATGCTTAGTTCTCAGAAGAAAATCATATGTGCCATGTTGTTTCATTTAGGTTTAAAGAGTTAGCTGCTATAGCGCCTGTTATGATTTCCTATAGTGTAAAAGGTAGTTTTACAGATAGGAATGTAAGCACAAAAACTGAAGAAAAGGAGATAGCTGAAAAATCTCTGCACACAATGCTTAGTTCTCAGAAGTAAATCATATGTGCCATGTTGTTTCTTTTAGGTTTAAAGGGTTAGCTGCTATACCGCCGGTTATGCTTTCCTATAATGTAAAAGGTAGTTTTACAGATAGGAATGTTAGCACAAAAACTGAAGAAAAGGAGATAGCTGAAAAATCTCTGCACAAAATGCTTAGTTCTCAGAAGTAAATCATATGTGCCATGTTGTTTCATTTAGGTTTAAAGAGCTAGCTGCTATACCGCCGGTTATGCTTTCCTATAGTGTAAATGCTAGTTTTACAGATAAGAATGTTAGCACAAAAAGTGAAAGAAAGGAGATAGCCGCTAAATCTCTGCACAGAATTCTTTGGTCACAGAAGTAAATCATATGTGCCATGTTGTTTCATTTAGGTTCAAAGAGCTAGCTGCTATACCGCCGGTTATGCTTTCCTATAGTGTAAATGCTAGTTTTACAGATAAGAATGTTAGCACAAAAACTGAAAGAAAGGAGATAGCCGCAAAATCTCTGCACAGAATTCTTAGGTCACAGAAGTAAATCATATGTGCCATGTTGTTTCATTTAGGTTTAAAGAGTTAGCTGCTATACCGCCGGTTATGCTTTCCTACAGAGTAAATGGTATTTTTACAGGTATAAATGTTAGCACAAAAACTGAAGAAAAGGAGATAGCTAAAAAATCTCTGCACACAATGCTTAGTTCTCAGAAGTAAATCATATGTGCCATGTTGTTTCATTTAGGTTTTAAGAGTTAGCTGCTATACCGCCGGCTTTGCTTTCCTATAGTGTAAATGCTAGTTTTACAGAGAGGAATGTTAGCACAAAAACTGAAAGAAAGGAGATAGCCGCAAAATCTCTGCACAGAATTCTTAGGTGTCACAAGTAAATCATATGTGCCATGTTGTTTCATTTAGTTTTAAAGAGTTAGCTGCTATACCGCCGCTTATGCTTACCTATAGTGTAAATGCTAGTTTTACAGATAGGAATGTTAGCTCAAAAAATGCAGAAAAGGAGATAGGTGAAAAATCTCTGGACACAATGCTTAGTTCTCAGAAGTAAATCATATGTGCCATGTTGTTTCATTTAGGTTTAAAAAGTTAGCTGCTATACCGCCGGTTATGCTTTCCTATAGTGTAAATGGTAGTTTTACAGATAGGAATGTTAGCACAAAAACTGAAGAAAAGGAGATAGCTGAAAAATCTCTGCACACAATGCATGGTTCTCTGAAGTAAATCATATGTGCCATTTTGTTTCATGTAGGTTTAAAGAGGTAGCTGCTATACCGCCGGTTATGCTTTCCTATAGTGTAAGTGCTAGTTTTACAGATAAGAATGTTATCACAAAACCTGAAAGAAAGGAGATAGCCCCAAAATCTCTGCACAGAATTCCTAGGTCTCAGAAGTAAATCATATGTGCCATGTTGTTTCATTTAGTTTTAAAGAGTTAGCTGCTATACCGCCGGTTATGCTTTCCTCTAGTGGAAATGGTAGTTTTACAGATAAGAACGTTAGCACAAAACCTGAAAGAAAGGAGATAGCCACAAAATCTCTGCACACAATGCTAAGGTCTCAGAAGTAAATCATATGTGCCAAGTAGTTTCATTTAGGTTTAAAGAGTTAGCTACTATCCCCTTACTTATGCTTTCGTATATAGTAAACACTAGTATAAAGATTTGAATGTTAGCACAAAATCTGAAGTAAAGGAGATAGCTGCAAAATCTCTGCACACAATGCTTAGTTCCCAGAAGTAAATCATATGTGCCATGTTGTTTCATTTAGGTTTAAAGAGTTAGCTGCTATAGCGCCTGTTATGATTTCCTATAGTGTAAATGGTAGTTTTACAGATAGGAATGTAAGCACAAAAACTGAAGAAAAGGAGATAGCTGCAAAATCTCTGCACACAATGCTTAGTTCCCAGAAGTAAATCATATGTGCCATGTTGTTTCATTTAGGTTTAAAGAGTTAGGTGCTATACCGCCGGCTTTGCTTTCCTATAGTGTAAATGGCAGTTTTACAGATAGGAATGTTAGCAGAAAAACTGAAGAAAAGGAGATAGCTGAAAAATCTCTGCACACAATGCTTAGTTCTCAGAAGTAAATCATATGTGCCATGTTGTTTCATTTAGGTTTAAAGAGTTAGCTGCTATAGCGCCTGTTATGATTTCCTATAGTGTAAATGGTAGTTTTACAGATAGGAATGTAAGCACAAAAACTGAAGAAAAGGAGATAGCTGAAAAATCTCTGCACACAATGCTTAGTTCTCAGAAGTAAATCATATGTGCCATGTTGTTTCATTTAGGTTTAAATGGTTAGCTGCTATACCGCCGGTTATGCTTTCCTATAATGTAAAAGGTAGTTTTACAGATAGAAATGTTAGCACAAAAACTGAAGAAAAGGAGATAGCTGAAAAATCTCTGCACAAAATGCTTAGTTCTCAGAAGTAAATCATATGTGCCATGTTGTTTCATTTAGGTTTAAAGAGCTAGCTGCTATACCGCCGGTTACGCATTCCTATAGTGTAAATGCTAGTTTTACAGATAAGAATGTTAGCACAAAAACTGAAAGAAAGGTGATAGCCTCTAAATCTCTGCACAGAATTCTTAGGTCACAGAAGTAAATCATATGTGCCATGTTGTTTCATTTAGGTTCAAAGAGCTAGATGCTATACCGCCGGTTATGCTTTCCTATAGTGTAAATGCTAGTTTTACAGATAAGAATGTTAGCACAAAAACTGAAAGAAAGGAGATAGCCGCAAAATCTCTGCACAGAATTCTTAGGTCACAGAAGTAAATCATATGTGCCATGTTGTTTCATTTAGGTTTAAAGAGTTAGCTGCTATACCGCCGGTTATGCTTTCCTGTAGTGTAAATGGTATTTTTACAGGTATAAATGTTAGCACAAAAACTGAAGAAAAGGAGAGCTGAAAAATCTCTGCACACAATGCTTAGTTCTCAGAAGTAAATCATATGTGCCATGTTGTTTCATTTAGGTTTTAAGAGTTAGCTGCTATACCGCCGGCTTTGCTTTCCTATAGTGTAAATGCTAGTTTTACAGAGAGGAATGTTAGCACAAAAACTGAAAGAAAGGATATAGCCGCAAAATCTCTGCACAGAATTCTTAGGTGTCACAAGTAAATCATATGTGCCATGTTGTTTCATTTAGTTTTAAAGAGTTAGCTGCTATACCGCCGCTTATGCTTACCTATAGTGTAAATGCTAGTTTTACAGATAGGAATGTTAGCTCAAAAAATGCAGAAAAGGAGATAGGTGAAAAATCTCTGGACACAATGCTTAGTTCTCAGAAGTAAATCATATGTGCCATGTTGTTTCATTTAGGTTTAAAGAGTTAGCTGCTATACCGCCGGTTATGCTTTCCTATAGTGTAAATGGTAGTTTTACAGATAGGAATGTTACCACAAAAACTGAAGAAAAGGAGATAGCTGAAAAATCTCTGCACACAATGCTTGGGTCTCAGAAGTAAATCATATGTGCCATTTTGTTTCATGTAGGTTTAAAGAGGTAGCTGCTATACCGCCGGTTATGCTTTCCTATAGTGTAAGTGCTAGTTTTACAGATAAGAATGTTATCACAAAACCTGAAAGAAAGGAGATAGCCCCAAAATCTCTGCACAGAATTCCTAGGTCTCAGAAGTAAATCATATGTGCCATGTTGTTTCATTTAGTTTTAAAGAGTTAGCTGCTATACCGCCGGTTATGCTTTCCTCTAGTGGAAATGCTAGTTTTACAGATAAGAACGTTAGCACAAAACCTGAAAGAAAGGAGATAGCCACAAAATCTCTGCACACAATGCTAAGGTCTCAGAAGTAAATCATATGTGCCATGTAGTTTCATTTAGGTTTAAAGAGTTAGCTACTATCCCCTTACTTATGCTTTCGTATATAGTAAATACTAGTATAAAGATTTGAATGTTAGCACAAAATCTGAAGTAAAGGAGATAGCTGCAAAATCTCAGCACACAATGCTTAGTTCCCAGAAGTAAATCATATGTGCCATGTTGTTTCATTTAGGTTTTAAGAGTTAGCTGCTATACCGCCGGCTTTGCTTTCCTATAGTGTAAATGGTAGTTTTACAGATAGGAATGTTAGCAGAAAAACTGAAGAAAAGGAGATAGCTGAAAAATCTCTGCACACAATGCTTAGTTCTCAGAAGTAAATCATATGTGCCATGTTGTTTCATTTAGGTTTAAATGGTTAGCTGCTATACCGCCGGTTATGCTTTCCTATAATGTAAAAGGTAGTTTTACAGATAGGAATGTTAGCACAAAAACTGAAGAAAAGGAGATAGCTGAAAAATCTCTGCACAAAATGCTTAGTTCTCAGAAGTAAATCATATGTGCCATGTTGTTTCATTTAGGTTTAAAGAGTTAGCTGCTATAGCGCCTGTTATGATTTCCTATAGTGTAAATGGTAGTTTTACAGATAGGAATGTAAGCACAAAAACTGAAGAAAAGGAGATAGCTGAAAAATCTCTGCACACAATGCTTAGTTCTCAGAAGTAAATCATATGTGCCATGTTGTTTCATTTAGGTTTAAAGAGCTAGCTGCTATACCGCCGGTTATGCTTTCCTATAGTGTAAATGCTAGTTTTACAGATAAGAATGTTAGCACAAAAACTGAAAGAAAGGAGATAGCCGCTAAATCTCTGCACAGAATTCTTAGGTCACAGAAGTAAATCATATGTGCCATGTTGTTTCATTTAGGTTTAAAGAGCTAGGTGCTATACCGCCGGTTATGCTTTCCTATAGGGTAAATGCTAGTTTTACAGATAAGAATGTTAGCACAAAAACTGAAAGAAAGGAGATAGCCGCAAAATCTCTGCAAAGAATTCTTAGGTCACAGAAGTAAATCATATGTGCCATGTTGTTTCATTTAGGTTTAAAGAGTTAGCTGCTATACCGCCGACTTTGCTTTCCTATAGTGTAAATGGTAGTTTTACAGATAGGAATGTTAGCACAAAAACTGAAGAAAAGGAGATAGCTGAAAAATCTCTGCACACAATGCTTAGTTCTCAGAAGTAAATCATATGTGCCATGTTGTTTCATTTAGGTTTAAAGAGTTAGCTGCTATAGCGCCTGTTATGATTTCCTATAGTGTAAAAGGTAGTTTTACAGATAGGAATGTAAGCACAAAAACTGAAGAAAAGGAGATAGCTGAAAAATCTCTGCACACAATGCTTAGTTCTCAGAAGTAAATCATATGTGCCATGTTGTTTCTTTTAGGTTTAAAGGGTTAGCTGCTATACCGCCGGTTATGCTTTCCTATAATGTAAAAGGTAGTTTTACAGATAGGAATGTTAGCACAAAAACTGAAGAAAAGGAGATAGCTGAAAAATCTCTGCACAAAATGCTTAGTTCTCAGAAGTAAATCATATGTGCCATGTTGTTTCATTTAGGTTTAAAGAGCTAGCTGCTATACCGCCGGTTATGCTTTCCTATAGTGTAAATGCTAGTTTTACAGATAAGAATGTTAGCACAAAAAGTGAAAGAAAGGAGATAGCCGCTAAATCTCTGCACAGAATTCTTTGGTCACAGAAGTAAATCATATGTGCCATGTTGTTTCATTTAGGTTCAAAGAGCTAGCTGCTATACCGCCGGTTATGCTTTCCTATAGTGTAAATGCTAGTTTTACAGATAAGAATGTTAGCACAAAAACTGAAAGAAAGGAGATAGCCGCAAAATCTCTGCACAGAATTCTTAGGTCACAGAAGTAAATCATATGTGCCATGTTGTTTCATTTAGGTTTAAAGAGTTAGCTGCTATACCGCCGGTTATGCTTTCCTACAGAGTAAATGGTATTTTTACAGGTATAAATGTTAGCACAAAAACTGAAGAAAAGGAGATAGCTAAAAAATCTCTGCACACAATGCTTAGTTCTCAGAAGTAAATCATATGTGCCATGTTGTTTCATTTAGGTTTTAAGAGTTAGCTGCTATACCGCCGGCTTTGCTTTCCTATAGTGTAAATGCTAGTTTTACAGAGAGGAATGTTAGCACAAAAACTGAAAGAAAGGAGATAGCCGCAAAATCTCTGCACAGAATTCTTAGGTGTCACAAGTAAATCATATGTGCCATGTTGTTTCATTTAGTTTTAAAGAGTTAGCTGCTATACCGCCGCTTATGCTTACCTATAGTGTAAATGCTAGTTTTACAGATAGGAATGTTAGCTCAAAAAATGCAGAAAAGGAGATAGGTGAAAAATCTCTGGACACAATGCTTAGTTCTCAGAAGTAAATCATATGTGCCATGTTGTTTCATTTAGGTTTAAAAAGTTAGCTGCTATACCGCCGGTTATGCTTTCCTATAGTGTAAATGGTAGTTTTACAGATAGGAATGTTAGCACAAAAACTGAAGAAAAGGAGATAGCTGAAAAATCTCTGCACACAATGCATGGTTCTCTGAAGTAAATCATATGTGCCATTTTGTTTCATGTAGGTTTAAAGAGGTAGCTGCTATACCGCCGGTTATGCTTTCCTATAGTGTAAGTGCTAGTTTTACAGATAAGAATGTTATCACAAAACCTGAAAGAAAGGAGATAGCCCCAAAATCTCTGCACAGAATTCCTAGGTCTCAGAAGTAAATCATATGTGCCATGTTGTTTCATTTAGTTTTAAAGAGTTAGCTGCTATACCGCCGGTTATGCTTTCCTCTAGTGGAAATGGTAGTTTTACAGATAAGAACGTTAGCACAAAACCTGAAAGAAAGGAGATAGCCACAAAATCTCTGCACACAATGCTAAGGTCTCAGAAGTAAATCATATGTGCCAAGTAGTTTCATTTAGGTTTAAAGAGTTAGCTACTATCCCCTTACTTATGCTTTCGTATATAGTAAACACTAGTATAAAGATTTGAATGTTAGCACAAAATCTGAAGTAAAGGAGATAGCTGCAAAATCTCTGCACACAATGCTTAGTTCCCAGAAGTAAATCATATGTGCCATGTTGTTTCATTTAGGTTTAAAGAGTTAGCTGCTATAGCGCCTGTTATGATTTCCTATAGTGTAAATGGTAGTTTTACAGATAGGAATGTAAGCACAAAAACTGAAGAAAAGGAGATAGCTGCAAAATCTCTGCACACAATGCTTAGTTCCCAGAAGTAAATCATATGTGCCATGTTGTTTCATTTAGGTTTAAAGAGTTAGGTGCTATACCGCCGGCTTTGCTTTCCTATAGTGTAAATGGCAGTTTTACAGATAGGAATGTTAGCAGAAAAACTGAAGAAAAGGAGATAGCTGAAAAATCTCTGCACACAATGCTTAGTTCTCAGAAGTAAATCATATGTGCCATGTTGTTTCATTTAGGTTTAAAGAGTTAGCTGCTATAGCGCCTGTTATGATTTCCTATAGTGTAAATGGTAGTTTTACAGATAGGAATGTAAGCACAAAAACTGAAGAAAAGGAGATAGCTGAAAAATCTCTGCACACAATGCTTAGTTCTCAGAAGTAAATCATATGTGCCATGTTGTTTCATTTAGGTTTAAATGGTTAGCTGCTATACCGCCGGTTATGCTTTCCTATAATGTAAAAGGTAGTTTTACAGATAGAAATGTTAGCACAAAAACTGAAGAAAAGGAGATAGCTGAAAAATCTCTGCACAAAATGCTTAGTTCTCAGAAGTAAATCATATGTGCCATGTTGTTTCATTTAGGTTTAAAGAGCTAGCTGCTATACCGCCGGTTACGCATTCCTATAGTGTAAATGCTAGTTTTACAGATAAGAATGTTAGCACAAAAACTGAAAGAAAGGTGATAGCCTCTAAATCTCTGCACAGAATTCTTAGGTCACAGAAGTAAATCATATGTGCCATGTTGTTTCATTTAGGTTCAAAGAGCTAGATGCTATACCGCCGGTTATGCTTTCCTATAGTGTAAATGCTAGTTTTACAGATAAGAATGTTAGCACAAAAACTGAAAGAAAGGAGATAGCCGCAAAATCTCTGCACAGAATTCTTAGGTCACAGAAGTAAATCATATGTGCCATGTTGTTTCATTTAGGTTTAAAGAGTTAGCTGCTATACCGCCGGTTATGCTTTCCTGTAGTGTAAATGGTATTTTTACAGGTATAAATGTTAGCACAAAAACTGAAGAAAAGGAGAGCTGAAAAATCTCTGCACACAATGCTTAGTTCTCAGAAGTAAATCATATGTGCCATGTTGTTTCATTTAGGTTTTAAGAGTTAGCTGCTATACCGCCGGCTTTGCTTTCCTATAGTGTAAATGCTAGTTTTACAGAGAGGAATGTTAGCACAAAAACTGAAAGAAAGGATATAGCCGCAAAATCTCTGCACAGAATTCTTAGGTGTCACAAGTAAATCATATGTGCCATGTTGTTTCATTTAGTTTTAAAGAGTTAGCTGCTATACCGCCGCTTATGCTTACCTATAGTGTAAATGCTAGTTTTACAGATAGGAATGTTAGCTCAAAAAATGCAGAAAAGGAGATAGGTGAAAAATCTCTGGACACAATGCTTAGTTCTCAGAAGTAAATCATATGTGCCATGTTGTTTCATTTAGGTTTAAAGAGTTAGCTGCTATACCGCCGGTTATGCTTTCCTATAGTGTAAATGGTAGTTTTACAGATAGGAATGTTACCACAAAAACTGAAGAAAAGGAGATAGCTGAAAAATCTCTGCACACAATGCTTGGGTCTCAGAAGTAAATCATATGTGCCATTTTGTTTCATGTAGGTTTAAAGAGGTAGCTGCTATACCGCCGGTTATGCTTTCCTATAGTGTAAGTGCTAGTTTTACAGATAAGAATGTTATCACAAAACCTGAAAGAAAGGAGATAGCCCCAAAATCTCTGCACAGAATTCCTAGGTCTCAGAAGTAAATCATATGTGCCATGTTGTTTCATTTAGTTTTAAAGAGTTAGCTGCTATACCGCCGGTTATGCTTTCCTCTAGTGGAAATGCTAGTTTTACAGATAAGAACGTTAGCACAAAACCTGAAAGAAAGGAGATAGCCACAAAATCTCTGCACACAATGCTAAGGTCTCAGAAGTAAATCATATGTGCCATGTAGTTTCATTTAGGTTTAAAGAGTTAGCTACTATCCCCTTACTTATGCTTTCGTATATAGTAAATACTAGTATAAAGATTTGAATGTTAGCACAAAATCTGAAGTAAAGGAGATAGCTGCAAAATCTCTGCACACAATGCTTAGTTCCCAGAAGTAAATCATATGTGCCATGTTGTTTCATTTAGGTTTTAAGAGTTAGCTGCTATACCGCCGGCTTTGCTTTCCTATACTGTAAATGGTAGTTTTACAGATAGGAATGTTAGCAGAAAAACTGAAGAAAAGGAGATAGCTGAAAAATCTCTGCACACAATGCTTAGTTCTCAGAAGTAAATCATATGTGCCATGTTGTTTCATTTAGGTTTAAATGGTTAGCTGCTATACCGCCGGTTATGCTTTCCTATAATGTAAAAGGTAGTTTTACAGATAGGAATGTTAGCACAAAAACTGAAGAAAAGGAGATAGCTGAAAAATCTCTGCACAAAATGCTTAGTTCTCAGAAGTAAATCATATGTGCCATGTTGTTTCATTTAGGTTTAAAGAGTTAGCTGCTATAGCGCCTGTTATGATTTCCTATAGTGTAAATGGTAGTTTTACAGATAGGAATGTAAGCACAAAAACTGAAGAAAAGGAGATAGCTGAAAAATCTCTGCACACAATGCTTAGTTCTCAGAAGTAAATCATATGTGCCATGTTGTTTCATTTAGGTTTAAAGAGCTAGCTGCTATACCGCCGGTTATGCTTTCCTATAGTGTAAATGCTAGTTTTACAGATAAGAATGTTAGCACAAAAACTGAAAGAAAGGAGATAGCCGCTAAATCTCTGCACAGAATTCTTAGGTCAGAGAAGTAAATCATATGTGCCATGTTGTTTCATTTAGGTTTAAAGAGCTAGCTGCTATACCGCCGGTTATGCTTTCCTATAGGGTAAATGCTAGTTTTACAGATAAGAATGTTAGCACAAAAACTGAAAGAAAGGAGATAGCCGCAAAATCTCTGCAAAGAATTCTTAGGTCACAGAAGTAAATCATATGTGCCATGTTGTTTCATTTAGGTTTAAAGAGTTAGCTGCTATACCGCCGACTTTGCTTTCCTATAGTGTAAATGGTAGTTTTACAGATAGGAATGTTAGCACAAAAACTGAAGAAAAGGAGATAGCTGAAAAATCTCTGCACACAATGCTTAGTTCTCAGAAGTAAATCATATGTGCCATGTTGTTTCATTTAGGTTTAAAGAGTTAGCTGCTATAGCGCCTGTTATGATTTCCTATAGTGTAAAAGGTAGTTTTACAGATAGGAATGTAAGCACAAAAACTGAAGAAAAGGAGATAGCTGAAAAATCTCTGCACACAATGCTTAGTTCTCAGAAGTAAATCATATGTGCCATGTTGTTTCTTTTAGGTTTAAAGGGTTAGCTGCTATACCGCCGGTTATGCTTTCCTATAATGTAAAAGGTAGTTTTACAGATAGGAATGTTAGCACAAAAACTGAAGAAAAGGAGATAGCTGAAAAATCTCTGCACAAAATGCTTAGTTCTCAGAAGTAAATCATATGTGCCATGTTGTTTCATTTAGGTTTAAAGAGCTAGCTGCTATACCGCCGGTTATGCTTTCCTATAGTGTAAATGCTAGTTTTACAGATAAGAATGTTAGCACAAAAAGTGAAAGAAAGGAGATAGCCGCTAAATCTCTGCACAGAATTCTTAGGTCACAGAAGTAAATCATATGTGCCATGTTGTTTCATTTAGGTTCAAAGAGCTAGCTGCTATACCGCCGGTTATGCTTTCCTATAGTGTAAATGCTAGTTTTACAGATAAGAATGTTAGCACAAAAACTGAAAGAAAGGAGATAGCCGCAAAATCTCTGCACAGAATTCTTAGGTCACAGAAGTAAATCATATGTGCCATGTTGTTTCATTTAGGTTTAAAGAGTTAGCTGCTATACCGCCGGTTATGCTTTCCTACAGAGTAAATGGTATTTTTACAGGTATAAATGTTAGCACAAAAACTGAAGAAAAGGAGATAGCTAAAAAATCTCTGCACACAATGCTTAGTTCTCAGAAGTAAATCATATGTGCCATGTTGTTTCATTTAGGTTTTAAGAGTTAGCTGCTATACCGCCGGCTTTGCTTTCCTATAGTGTAAATGCTAGTTTTACAGAGAGGAATGTTAGCACAAAAACTGAAAGAAAGGAGATAGCCGCAAAATCTCTGCACAGAATTCTTAGGTGTCACAAGTAAATCATATGTGCCATGTTGTTTCATTTAGTTTTAAAGAGTTAGCTGCTATACCGCCGCTTATGCTTACCTATAGTGTAAATGCTAGTTTTACAGATAGGAATGTTAGCTCAAAAAATGCAGAAAAGGAGATAGGTGAAAAATCTCTGGACACAATGCTTAGTTATCAGAAGTAAATCATATGTGCCATGTTGTTTCATTTAGGTTTAAAAAGTTAGCTGCTATACCGCCGGTTATGCTTTCCTATAGTGTAAATGGTAGTTTTACAGATAGGAATGTTAGCACAAAAACTGAAGAAAAGGAGATAGCTGAAAAATCTCTGCACACAATGCATGGTTCTCTGAAGTAAATCATATGTGCCATTTTGTTTCATGTAGGTTTAAAGAGGTAGCTGCTATACCGCCGGTTATGCTTTCCTATAGTGTAAGTGCTAGTTTTACAGATAAGAATGTTATCACAAAACCTGAAAGAAAGGAGATAGCCCCAAAATCTCTGCACAGAATTCCTAGGTCTCAGAAGTAAATCATATGTGCCATGTTGTTTCATTTAGTTTTAAAGAGTTAGCTGCTATACCGCCGGTTATGCTTTCCTCTAGTGGAAATGGTAGTTTTACAGATAAGAACGTTAGCACAAAACCTGAAAGAAAGGAGATAGCCACAAAATCTCTGCACACAATGCTAAGGTCTCAGAAGTAAATCATATGTGCCAAGTAGTTTCATTTAGGTTTAAAGAGTTAGCTACTATCCCCTTACTTATGCTTTCGTATATAGTAAACACTAGTATAAAGATTTGAATGTTAGCACAAAATCTGAAGTAAAGGAGATAGCTGCAAAATCTCTGCACACAATGCTTAGTTCCCAGAAGTAAATCATATGTGCCATGTTGTTTCATTTAGGTTTAAAGAGTTAGCTGCTATACCGCCGGCTTTGCTTTCCTATAGTGTAAATGGCAGTTTTACAGATAGGAATGTTAGCACAAAAACTGAAGAAAAGGAGATAGCTGAAAAATCTCTGCACAAAATGCTTAGTTCTCAGAAGTAAATCATATGTGCCATGTTGTTTCATTTAGGTTTAAAGAGTTAGCTGCTATAGCGCCTGTTATGATTTCCTATAGTGTAAATGGTAGTTTTACAGATAGGAAAGTAAGCACAAAAACTGAAGAAAAGGAGATAGCTGAAAAATCTCTGCACAAAATGCTTAGTTCTCAGAAGTAAATCATATGTGCCATGTTGTTTCATTTAGGTTTAAAGAGTTAGCTGCTATAGCGCCTGTTATGATTTCCTATAGTGTAAATGGTAGTTTTACAGATAGGAATGTAAGCACAAAAACTGAAGAAAAGGAGATAGCTGCAAAATCTCTGCACACAATGCTTAGTTCCCAGAAGTAAATCATATGTGCCATGTTGTTTCATTTAGGTTTAAAGAGTTAGGTGCTATACCGCCGGCTTTGCTTTCCTATAGTGTAAATGGCAGTTTTACAGATAGGAATGTTAGCAGAAAAACTGAAGAAAAGGAGATAGCTGAAAAATCTCTGCACACAATGCTTAGTTCTCAGAAGTAAATCATATGTGCCATGTTGTTTCATTTAGGTTTAAAGAGTTAGCTGCTATAGCGCCTGTTATGATTTCCTATAGTGTAAATGGTAGTTTTACAGATAGGAATGTAAGCACAAAAACTGAAGAAAAGGAGATAGCTGAAAAATCTCTGCACAGAATTCTTAGGTCACAGAAGTAAATCATATGTGCCATGTTGTTTCATTTAGGTTTAAAGAGCTAGCTGCTCTACCGCCGGTTACGCATTCCTATAGTGTAAATGCTAGTTTTACAGATAAGAATGTTAGCACAAAAACTGAAAGAAAGGTGATAGCCTCTAAATCTCTGCACAGAATTCTTAGGTCACAGAAGTAAATCATATGTGCCATGTTGTTTCATTTAGGTTCAAAGAGCTAGATGCTATACCGCCGGTTATGCTTTCCTATAGTGTAAATGCTAGTTTTACAGATAAGAATGTTAGCACAAAAACTGAAAGAAAGGAGATAGCCGCAAAATCTCTGCACAGAATTCTTAGGTCACAGAAGTAAATCATATGTGCCATGTTGTTTCATTTAGGTTTAAAGAGTTAGCTGCTATACCGCCGGTTATGCTTTCCTATAGTGTAAATGGTATTTTTACAGGTATAAATGTTAGCACAAAAACTGAAGAAAAGGAGAGCTGAAAAATCTCTGCACACAATGCTTAGTTCTCAGAAGTAAATCATATGTGCCATGTTGTTTCATTTAGGTTTTAAGAGTTAGCTGCTATACCGCCGGCTTTGCTTTCCTATAGTGTAAATGCTAGTTTTACAGAGAGGAATGTTAGCACAAAAACTGAAAGAAAGGAGATAGCCGCAAAATCTCTGCACAGAATTCTTAGGTGTCACAAGTAAATCATATGTGCCATGTTGTTTCATTTAGTTTTAAAGAGTTAGCTGCTATACCGCGGCTTATGCTTACCTATAGTGTAAATGCTAGTTTTACAGATAGGAATGTTAGCTCAAAAAATGCAGAAAAGGAGATAGGTGAAAAATCTCTGGACACAATGCTTAGTTCTCAGAAGTAAATCATATGTGCCATGTTGTTTCATTTAGGTTTAAAGAGTTAGCTGCTATACCGCCGGTTATGCTTTCCTATAGTGTAAATGGTAGTTTTACAGATAGGAATGTTACCACAAAAACTGAAGAAAAGGAGATAGCTGAAAAATCTCTGCACACAATGCTTGGTTCTCAGAAGTAAATCATATGTGCCATTTTGTTTCATGTAGGTTTAAAGAGGTAGCTGCTATACCGCTGGTTATGCTTTCCTATAGTGTAAGTGCTAGTTTTACAGATAAGAATGTTATCACAAAACCTGAAAGAAAGGAGATAGCCCCAAAATCTCTGCACAGAATTCCTAGGTCTCAGAAGTAAATCATATGTGCCATGTTGTTTCATTTAGTTTTAAAGAGTTAGCTGCTATACCGCCGGTTATGCTTTCCTCTAGTGGAAATGCTAGTTTTACAGATAAGAACGTTAGCACAAAACCTGAAAGAAAGGAGATAGCCACAAAATCTCTGCACACAATGCTAAGGTCTCAGAAGTAAATCATATGTGCCATGTAGTTTCATTTAGGTTTAAAGAGTTAGCTACTATCCCCTTACTTATGCTTTCGTATATAGTAAATACTAGTATAAAGATTTGAATGTTAGCACAAAATCTGAAGTAAAGGAGATAGCTGCAAAATCTCTGCACACAATGCTTAGTTCCCAGAAGTAAATCATATGTGCCATGTTGTTTCATTTAGGTTTAAAGAGTTAGCTGCTATACCGCCGGCTTTGCTTTCCTATAGTGTAAATGGTAGTTTTACAGATAGGAATGTTAGCAGAAAAACTGAAGAAAAGGAGATAGCTGAAAAATCTCTGCACACAATGCTTAGTTCTCAGAAGTAAATCATATGTGCCATGTTGTTTCATTTAGGTTTAAATGGTTAGCTGCTATACCGCCGGTTATGCTTTCCTATAATGTAAAAGGTAGTTTTACAGATAGGAATGTTAGCACAAAAACTGAAGAAAAGGAGATAGCTGAAAAATCTCTGCACAAAATGCTTAGTTCTCAGAAGTAAATCATATGTGCCATGTTGTTTCATTTAGGTTTAAAGAGTTAGCTGCTATAGCGCCTGTTATGATTTCCTATAGTGTAAATGGTAGTTTTACAGATAGGAAAGTAAGCACAAAAACTGAAGAAAAGGAGATAGCTGAAAAATCTCTGCACACAATGCTTAGTTCTCAGAAGTAAATCATATGTGCCATGTTGTTTCATTTAGGTTTAAAGAGCTAGCTGCTGTACCGCCGGTTACGCTTTCCTATAGTGTAAATGCTAGTTTTACAGATAAGAATGTTAGCACAAAAACTGAAAGAAAGGAGATAGCCGCTAAATCTCTGCACAGAATTCTTAGGTCACAGAAGTAAATCATATGTGCCATGTTGTTTCATTTAGGTTCAAAGAGCTAGATGCTATACCGCCGGTTATGCTTTCCTATAGTGTAAATGCTAGTTTTACAGATAAGAATGTTAGCACAAAAACTGAAAGAAAGGAGATAGCCGCAAAATCTCTGCACAGAATTCTTAGGTCACAGAAGTAAATCATATGTGCCATGTTGTTTCATTTAGGTTTAAAGAGTTAGCTGCTATACCGCCGGTTATGCTTTCCTATAGTGTAAATGGTATTTTTACAGGTATAAATGTTAGCACAAAAACTGAAGAAAAGGAGATAGCTGAAAAATCTCTGCACACAATGCTTAGTTCTCAGAAGTAAATCATATGTGCCATGTTGTTTCATTTAGGTTTAAAGAGTTAGCTGCTATACCGCCGGTTATGCTTTCCTATATTGTAAATGGTAGTTTTACAGATAGGAATGTTGGCACAAAAACTGAAGAAAAGGAGATAGCTGAAAAATCTCTGCACACAAAGCTTAGTTCTCAGAAGTAAATCATATGTGCCATGTTGTTTCATTTAGGTTTTAAGAGTTCGCTGCTATACCGCCGGCTTTGCTTTCCTATAGTGTAAATGCTAGTTTTTCAGATAGGAATGTTAGCACAAAAACTGAAAGAAAGGAGATAGCCGCAAAATCTCTGCACAGAATTCTTAGGTGTCAGAAGTAAATCATATGTGCCATGTTGTTTCATTTAGTTTTAAAGAGTTAGCTGCTATACGGCCGCTTATACTTTCCTATAGTGTAAATGCTAGTTTTACAGATAGGAATGTTAGCTCAAAAAATGCAGAAAAGGAGATAGGTGAAAAATCTCTGGACACAATGCTTAGTTCTCAGAAGTAAATCATATGTGCCATGTTGTTTCATTTAGGTTTAAAGAGTTAGCTGCTATACCGCCGGTTATGCTTTCCTCTAGTGTAAATGCTAGTTTTACAGATAAGAACGTTAGCACAAAACCTGAAAGAAAGGAGATAGCCGCAAAATCTCTGCACACAATGCTAAGGTCTCAGAAGTAAATCATATGCGCCATGTTGTTTCATTTAGGTTTTAAGAGATAGCTGCTATACCGCCGGCTTTGCTTTCCTATAGTGTAAATGCTAGTTTTACAGATAGGAATGTTAGCACAAAATTGAAGGAAAGGATATAGCCGCAAAATCTCTGCACACAATGCTTAGTTCTCAGAAGTAAATCATATGTGCCATGTAGTTTCTTTCAGGTTTAAAGAGTTAGCTGCTATCCCCTTAGTTATGCTTTCGTGTATAGTAAATACTAGTATAAAGATTTGAATGTTAGCACAAAATCTGAAGTAAAGGAGATAGCTGCAAAATCTCTGCACACAATGCTTAGTTCCCAGAAGTAAATCATATGTGCCATGTTGTTTCATTTAGGTTTAAAGAGTTAGCTGCTATACCACCAGTTATGCTTTCCTATAGTGTAAATGGTAGTTTTACGGATAGGAATGTGAGCACAAAAACTGAAGAAAAGGAGATAGCTGAAAAATGTCTGCACACAGCGCTTAGTTCTCAGAAGTAATTCATATGTTCCATGTTCTTTCATTTAGGTTTAAAGAGTTAGCTGCTATACCGCCGGCTCTGCTTTCCTATAGTGTAAATGGTAGTTTTACAGATAGGAATGTTGGCACAAAAACTGAAGAAAAGGAGATAGCTGAAAAATCTCTGCACACAATGCTTAGTTCTCAGAAGTAAATCATATGTGCCATGTTGTTTCATTTAGGTTTTAAGAGTTAGCTGCTATACCGCCGGCTTTGCTTTCCTATAGTGTAAATGCTAGTTTTTCAGATAGGAATGTTAGCACAAAAACTGAAAGAAAGGAGATAGCCGCAAAATCTCTGCACAGAATTCTTAGGTGTCAGAAGTAAATCATATGTGCCATGTTGTTTCATTTAGTTTTAAAGAGTTAGCTGCTATACGGCCGCTTATGCTTTCCTATAGTGTAAATGCTAGTTTTACAGATAGGAATGTTAGCTCAAAAAATGCAGAAAAGGAGATAGGTGAAAACTCTCTGGACACAATGCTTAGTTCTCAGAAGTAAATCATGTGTGCCATGTTGTTTCATTTAGGTTTAAAGAGTTAGCTGCTATACCGCCGGTTATGCTTTCCTATAGTGTAAATGGTAGTTTTACAGATAGGAATGTTAGCACAAAAACTGAAGAAAAGGAGATAGCTGAAAAATCTCTGCACACAATGCTTGGTTCTCAGAAGTAAATCATATGTGCCATGTTGTTTCATTTAGGTTTAAAGAGGTAGCTGCTATACCGCCGGTTACGCTTTCCTATAGTGTAAGGGCTAGTTTTACAGATAAGAATGTTATCACAAAACCTGAAAGAAAGGAGATAGCCCCAAAATCTCTGCACAGAATTCTTAGGTCTCAGAAGTAAGTCATACGTGCCATGTTGTTTCATTTAGTTTTAAAGAGTTAGCTGCTATACCGCCGGCTTTGCTTTCCTATAGTGTAAATGCTAGTTTTACAGATAGGAATGTTAGCACAAAAACTGAAGGAAAGGATATCGCCGCAAAATCTCTGCACACAATGCTTAGTTCTCAGAAGTAAATCATATGTGCCATGTAGTTTCATTTAGGTTTCAAGAGTTAGCTGCTATCCCCTTAGTTATGCTTTCGTATATAGTAAATACTAGTATAAAGATTTGAATGTTAGCACAAAATCTGAAGTAAAGGAGATAGCTGCAAAATCTCTGCACACAATGCTTAGTTCCCAGAAGTAAATCATATGTACCATGTTGTTTCATTTAGGTTTGAAGAGTTAGGTGCTATACCGCCAGTTATGCTTTCCTATAGTGTAAATGGTAGTTTTACGGATAGGAATGTGAGCACAAAAACTGAAAAAAAGGAGATAGCTGAAAAATCTCTGCACAAAATGCTTAGTTCTCATAAGTAAATCATATGTGCCATGTTGTTTCATTTAGGTTTAAAGAGCTAGCTGCTATACCGCCAGTTATCCTTTCCTATAGTGTAAATGCTAGTTTTACAGATAAGAATGTTAGCACAAAAACTGAAAGAAAGGAGATAGCCGCAAAATCTCTGCACAGAATTCTTGGTCACAGAAGTAAATCATATGTGCCATGTTGTTTCATTTAGGTTTAAAGAGTTAGCTGCGATACCGCCGGTTATGCTTTCCTATAGTGTAAATGGTACTTTTACAGGTATAAATGTTAGCACAAAAACTGAAAGAAAGGAGTTAGCCGCAAAATCTCTGCACAGAATTCTTAGGTGTCAGAAGTAAATCATATGTGCCATGTTGTTTCATTTAGTTTTAAAGAGTTAGCTGCTATACCGCCGCTTATGCTTTCCTATAGTGTAAATGGTATTTTTACAGGTATAAGTGTTAGCACAAAAACTGAAGAAAAGGAGATAGCTGAAAAATCTCTGCACACAATGCTTAGTTCTCAGAAGTAAATCATACGTGCCATGTTGTTTCATTTAGGTTTTAAGAGTTCGCTGCTATACCGCCGGCTTTGCTTTCCTATAGTGTAAATGCTAGTTTTACAGATAGGAATGTTAGCTCAAAAAATGCAGAAAAGGAGATAGGTGAAAAATCTCTGGACACAATGCTTAGTTTTCAGAAGTAAATCATATGTGCCATGTTGTTTCATTTAGGTTTAAAGAGTTAGCTGCTATACCGCCGGTTATGCTTTCCTATAGTGTAAATGGTAGTTTTACAGATAGGAATGCTACCACAAAAACTGAAGAAAGGGAGATAGCTGAAAAATCTCTGCACACAATGCTTGGTTCTCAGAAGTAAATCATATGTGCCATGTTGTTTCATTTAGGTTTAAAGAGTTAGCTGCTATACCGCCGTCTTTGCTTTCCTATAGTGTAAATGGTAGTTTTACAGATAGGAATATTAGCACAAAAACTGAAGAAAAGGAGATAGCCGAAAAATCTCTGCACACAATGCTTAGTTCTCAGAAGTAAATTATATGTGCCATGTTGTTTCATTTAGGTTTAAAGAGTTAGCTGCTATAGCGCCTGTTATGATTTCCTATCTTGTAAATGATAGTTTTACAGATAGGAATGTAAGCACAAAAACTGAAGAAAAGGAGATAGCTGAAAAATCTCTGCACACAATGCTTAGTTCTCAGAAGTAAATCATATGTGCCATGTTGTTTCATTTAGGTTTAAAGGGTTAGCTGCTATACCGCCGGTTATGCTTTCCTATAATGTAAAAGGTAGTTTTACAGATAGGAATGTTTGCACAAAAACTGAAGAAAAGGAGATAGCTGAAAAATCTCTGCACACAATGCTTGGGTCTCAGACGTAAATCATATGTGCCATGTTGTTTCATTTAGGTTTAAAGAGCTAGCTGCTATACCGCCGGTTATGCTTTCCTATAGTGTAAATGCTAGTTTTACAGATAAGAATGTTAGCACAAAAACTGAAAGAAAGGAGATAGCCGCAAAATCTCTGCACAGAATTCTTAGGTCTCAGAAGTAAATCATATGTGCCATGTTGTTTCATTTAGGTTTAAAGGGCTAGCTGCTATACAACCGGTTATGCTTTCCTATAGGGTAAATGCTAGTTTTACAGATAAGAATGTTAGCACAAAAACTGAAAGAAAGGAGATAGCCGCAAAATCTCTGCAAAGATTTCTTAGGTCACAGAAATAAATCATATGTGCCATGTTGTTTCATTTAGGTTTAAAGAGCTAGCTGCTATACCGCCTGTTATGCTTTCCTATAGTGTAAAGGCTAGTTTTACAGATAAGAATGTTAGCAAAAAAACTGAAAGAAAGGAGATAGCCGCAAAATCTCTGCACAGAATTCTTAGGTCACAGAAGTAAATCATATGTGCCATGTTGTTTCATTTAGGTTTAAAGAGTTAGCTGCTATACCGCCGGTTATGCTTTCCTATAGTGTAAATGGTATTTTTACAGGTATAAATGTTAGCACAAAAACTGAAGAAAAGGAGATAGCTGAAAAATGTCTGCACAAAATGCTTAGTTCTCAGGAGTAAATCATATGTGCCAAGTTGTTTCATTTAGGTTTTAAGAGTTAGCTGCTATACCACCGGCTTTGCTTTCCTATAGTGTAAATGCTAGTTTTACAGATAGGAATGTTAGCACAAAAACTGAAAGAAAGGAGATAGCCGCAAAATCCCTGCACAAAATTCTTAGGTGTCAGAAGTAAATCATATGTGCCATGTTGTTTCATTTAGTTTTAAAGAGTTAGCTGCTATACCGCCGCTTATGCTTTCCTATAGTGTAAATGCTAGTTTTACAGATAAGAATGTTAGCACAAAAACTGAAAGAAAGGAGATAGCCGCAAAATCTCTGCACAGAATTCTTAGGTCTCAGAAGTAAATCATATGTGCCATGTTGTTTCATTTAGGTTTAAAGAGCTAGCTGCTATACAGCCGGTTATGCTTTCCTATAGTGTAAATGGTAGTTTTACAGATAGGAATGTAAGCTCAAAAACTGAAGAAAAGGAGATAGCTGAAAAATCTCTGCACACAATGCTTGGTTCTCAGAAGTAAATCATATGTGCCATGTTGTTTCATTTAGGTTTAAAGAGTTAGCTGCTATACCGCCGGGTATGCTTTCCTATAGTGTAAATGGTAGTTTTACAGATAGGAATGTTAGCACAAAAACTGAAGAAAAGGAGATAGCTGAAAAATCTCTGCACACAATGCTTGGTTCTCAGAAGTAACTCATATGTGCCATGTTGTTTCATTTAGGTTTAAAGAGTTAGCTGCTATACCGCCGTCTTTGCTTTCCTATAGTGTAAATGGTAGTTTTACAGATAGGAATGTTAGCACAAAAACTGAAGAAAAGGAGATAGCCGAAAAATCTCTGCACACAATGCTTAGTTCTCAGAAGTAAATCATATGTGCCATGTTGTTTCATTTAGGTTTAAAGAGTTAGCTGCTATACCGCCGGCTTTGCTTTCCTATAGTGTAAAAGGTAGTTTTACAGATAGGAATGTTAGCACAAAAACTGAAGAAAAGGAGATAGCTGAAAAATCTCTGCACACAATGCTTAGTTCTCAGAAGTAAATCATATGTGCCATGTTGTTTCATTTAGCTTTAAAAAGTTAGCTGCTATAGCGCCTGTTATGATTTCCTATAGTGTAAATGGTAGTTTTACAGATAGGAATGTAAGCACAAAAACTGAAGAAAAGGAGATAGCTGAAAAATCTCTGCACAAAATGCTTAGTTCTCAGGAGTAAATCATATGTGCCAAGTTGTTTCATTTAGGTTTTAAGAGTTAGCTGCTATACCACCGGCTTTGCTTTCCTATAGTGTAAATGCTAGTTTTACAGATAGGAATGTTAGCACAAAAACTGAAAGAAAGGAGATAGCCGCAAAATCTCTGCACAGAATTCTTAGGTGTCAGAAGTAAATCATATGTGCCATGTTGTTTCATTTAGTTTTAAAGAGTTAGCTGCTATACCGCCGCTTATGCTTTCCTATAGTGTAAATGCTAGTTATACAGATAGGAATGTTAGCTCAAAAAATGCAGAAAAGGACATAGGTGAAAAATCTCTGGACACAATGCTTAGTTCTCAGAAGTAAATCATATGTGCCATGTTGTTTCATTTAGGTTTAAAGAGTTAGCTGCTATACCGCCGGTTATGCTTTCCTATAGTGTAAATGGTAGTTTTACAGATAGGAATGTTAGCACAAAAACTGAAGAAAAGGAGATAGCTGAAAAATCTCTGCACACAATGCTTGGTTCTCAGAAGTAAATAATATGTGCCATGTTGTTTCATTTAGGTTTAAAGAGTTAGCTGCTATACCGCCGTCTTTGCTTTCCTATAGGGAAAATGGTAGTTTTACAGATAGGAATGTTAGCAGAAAAACTGAAGAAAAGGAGATAGCCGAAAAATCTCTGCACACAGTGCTTAGTTCTCAGAAGTAAATCATATGTGCCATGTTGTTTCATTTAGGTTTAAAGAGTTAGCTGCTATAGCGCCTGTTATGATTTCCTATAGTGTAAATGGTAGTTTTACAGATAGGAATGTAAGCACAAAAACTGAAAAATAGGAGATAGCTGAAAAATCTCTGCAAACAATGCTTAGTTCTCAGAAGTAAATCATATGTGCCATGTTGTTTCATTTAGGTTTAAAGAGTTAGCTGCTATAGCGCCTGTTATGATTTCCTATAGTGTAAATGGTAGTTTTACAGATAGGAATGTAAGCACAAAACCTGAAAAATAGGAGATAGCTGAAAAATCTCTGCACACAATGCTTAGTTCTCAGAAGTAAATCATATGTGCCAAGTTGTTTCATTTAGTTTTAAAGGGTTAGCTGCTATACCGCCGGTTATGCTTTCCTATAATGTAAAAGGTAGTTTACAGATAGGAATGTTAGCACAAAAACTGAAGAAAAGGAGATAGCTGAAAAATCTCTGCACAAAATGCTTAGTTCTCAGAAGTAAATCATATGTGCCATGTTGTTTCATTTAGGTTTAAAGAGTTAGCTGCTATAGCGCCTGTTATGATTTCCTATAGTGTAAATGGTAGTTTTACAGATAGGAATGTAAGCACAAAAACTGAAGAAAAGGAGATAGCTGAAAAATCTCTGCAAACAATGCTTAGTTCTCAGAAGTAAATCATATGTGCCATGTTGTTTCATTTAGGTTTAAAGGGTTAGCTGCTATACGGCCGGTTATGCTTTCCTATAATGTAAAAGGTAGTTTTACAGATAGGAATGTTAGCACAAAAACTGAAGAAAAGGAGATAGCTGAAAAATCTTTGCACAAAATGCTTAGTTCTCAGAAGTAAATCATATGTGCCATGTTGTTTCATTTAGGTTTAAAGAGCTAGCTGCTATACCGCCGGTTATGCTTTCCTATAGTGTAAATGCTAGTTTTACAGATAAGAACGTTAGCACAAAAACTGAAAGAAAGGAGATAGCCGCAAAATCTCTGCACAGAATTCTTAGGTCACAGAAGTAAATCATATGTGCCATGTTGTTTCATTTAGGTTTAAAGAGCTAGCTGCTATACCGCCGGCTTTGCTTTCCTATAGTGTAAATGGTAGTTTTACAGATAGGAATGTTAGCCCAAAAACTGAAGAAAAGGAGATAGCTGAGAAATCTCTGCTCACAATGCTTAGTTCTCAGAAGTAAATCATATGTGCCATGTTGTTTCATTTAGGTTTAAAGAGTTAGCTGCTATAGCGCCTGTTATGATTTCCTATAGTGTAAATGGTAGTTTTACAGATAGGAATGTAAGCACAAAACCTGAAGAAAAGGAGATAGCTGAAAAATATCTGCACGCAATGCTTAATTCTCACAAGTAAATCATATGTGCCATGTTGTTTCATTTAGGTTTAAAGAGCTAGCTGCTATACCGCCGGTTATGCTTTCCTATAGGGTAAATGCTAGTTTTACAGATAAGAATGTTAGCACAAAAACTGAAAGAAAGGAGATAGCCGCAAAATCTCTGCAAAGATTTCTTAGGTCACAGAAGTAAATCATATGTGCCATGTTGTTCCATTTAGGTTTAAAGTGTTAGCTGCAATACCGCCGGCTTTGCTTTCCTATAGTGTAAATGGTAGTTTTACAGATAGGAATGTGAGCACAAAAACTGAAGAAAAGGAGATAGCCGAAAAATCTCTGCACACAATGCTTAATTCTCAGAAGTAAATCATATGTGCCATGTTGTTTCATTTAGGTGTAAAGAGTTACCTGCTATAGCGCCTGTTATGATTTCCTATAGTGTAAATGGTAGTTTTACAGATAGGAATGTAAGCACAAAAACTGAAGAAAAGGAGATAGCTGAAAAATCTCTGCACACAATGCTTAGTTCTCAGAAGTAAATCATATGAGCCATGTTGTTTCATTTAGGTTTAAAGAGCTAGCTGCTATACCGTCGGTTATGCTTTCCTATAGTGTAAATGCTAGTTTTACAGATAAGAATGTTAGCACAAAAACTGAAAGAAAGGAGATAGCCGCAAAATCTCTGCACAGAATTCTTAGGTCTCAGAAGAAAATCATATGTGCCATGTTGTTTCATTTAGGTTTAAAGAGCTAGCTGCTATACCGCCTGTTATGCTTTCCTATAGTGTAAATGCTAGTTTTACAGATAAGAATGTTAGCACAAACACTGAAAGAAAGGAGATAACCGCAAAATCTCTACACAGAATTCTTAGGTCACAGAAGTAAATCATATGTGCCATTTGTTTCATTTAGGTTTAAAGAGTTAGCTGCTATACCGCCGGTTATGCTTTCCTATAGTGTAAATGGTATTTTTACAGGTATAAATGTTAGCACAAAAACTGAAGAAAAGGAGATAGCTGAAAAATCTCTGCACAAAATGCTTAGTTCTCAGGAGTAAATCATATGTGCCATGTTGTTTCATTTAGGTTTTAAGAGTTAGCTGCTATACCACCGGCTTTGCTTTCCTATAGTGTAAATGCTACTTTTACAGATAGGAATGTTAGGACAAAAACTGAAAGAAAGGAGATAGCCGCAAAATCTCTGCACAGAATTCTTAGGTGTCAGAAGTAAATCATATGTGCCATGTTGTTTCATTTAGTTTTAAAGAGTTAGCTGCTATACCGCCGCTTATGCTTTCCTATAGTGTAAATGGTAGTTTTACAGATAGGAATGTTAGCACAAAAACTGAAGAAAAGGAGATAGCTGAAAAATCTCTGCACACAATGCTTGGTTCTCAGAAGTAAATCATTTGTGCCATGTTGTTTCATTTAGGTTTAAAGAGTTAGCTGCTATACCGCCGTCTTTGCTTTCCTATAGTGTAAATGGTAGTTTTACAGATAGGAATGTTAGCACAAAAACTGAAGAAAAGTAGATAGCCGAAAAATCTCTGCACACAATGCTTAGTTCTCAGAAGTAAATTATATGTGCCATGTTGTTTCATTTAGGTTTAAAGAGTTAGCTGCTATAGCGCCTGTTATGATTTCCTATAGTGTAAAAGGTAGTTTTACAGATAGGAATGTAAGCACAAAAACTGAAGAAAAGGAGATAGCTGAAAAATCTCTGCACACAAATGCTTAGTTCTCAGAAGTAAATCATATGTGCCATGTTGTTTCATTTAGGTTTAAAGGGTTAGCTGCTATACCGCCGGTTATGCTTTCCTATAATGTAAAAGGTAGTTTTACAGATAGGAATGTTAGCACAAAAACTGAAGAAAAGGAGATAGCTGAAAAATCTCTGCACACAATGCTTGGGTCTCAGACGTAAATCATATGTGCCATGTTGTTCCATTTAGGTTTAAAGAGCTAGCTGCTATACCGCCGGTTATGCTTTCCTATAGTGTAAATGCTAGTTTTACAGATAAGAATGTTAGCACAAAAACTGAAAGAAAGGAGATAGCCGCAAAATCTCTGCACAGAATTCTTAGGTCTCATAAGTAAATCATATGTGCCATGTTGTTTCATTTAGGTTTAAAGAGCTAGCTGCTATACCGCCGGTTATGCTTTCCTATAGTGTAAATGCTAGTTTTACAGATAGGAATGTTAGCTCAAAAAATGCAGAAAAGGAGATAGGTGAAAAATCTCTGCAAAGATTTCTTAGGTCACAGAAATACATCATATGTGCCATGTTGTTTCATTTAGGTTTAAAGAGTTAGCTGCTATACCGCCGGCTTTGCTTTCCTATAGTGTAAATGGTAGTTTTACAGATAGGAATGTTAGCACAAAAACTGAAGAAAAGGAGATAGCTGAAAAATCTCTGCACACAATGCTTAGTTCTCAGAAGTAAATCATATGTGCCATGTTGTTTCATTTAGGTTTAAAGAGTTAGCTGCTATAGCGCCTGTTATGATTTCCTATAGTGTAAATGGTATTTTTGCAGGTATAAATGTTAGCACAAAAACTGAATAAAAGGAGATAGCTGAAAAATCTCTGCACAAAATGCTTAGTTCTCAGAAGTAAATCATATGTGCCATGTTGTTTCATTTAGGTTTAAAGAGCTAGCTGCTATACCGTCGGTTATGCTTTCCTATAGTGTAAATGCTAGTTTTACAGATAAGAATGTTAGCACAAAAACTGAAAGAAAGGCGATAGCCGCAAAATCTCTGCACAGAATTCTTAGGTCACAGAAGTAAATCATATGTGCCATGTTGTTTCATTTAGGTTAAAAGAGCTAGCTGCTATACAGCCTGTTATGCTTTCCTATAGTGTAAAGGCTAGTTTTACAGATAAGAAATTAGCACAAAAACTGAAAGAAAGGAGATAGCCGCAAAATCTCTGCACAGAATTCTTAGGTCACAGAAGTAAATCATATGTGCCATGTTGTTTCATTTAGGTTTAAAGAGTTAGCTGCTACACCGCCGGTTATGCTTTCCTATAGTGTAAATGGTATTTTTACAGGTATAAATGTTAGCACAAAAACTGAAGAAAAGGAGATAGCTGAAAAATGTCTGCACAAAATGCTTAGTTCTCAGGAGTAAATCATATGTGCCAAGTTGTTTCATTTAGGTTTTAAGAGTTAGCTGCTATACCACCGGCTTTGCTTTCCTATAGTGTAAATGCTAGTTTTACAGATAGGAATGTTAGCACAAAAACTGAAAGAAAGGAGATAGCCGCAAAATCTCTGCACAGAATTCTTAGGTGTCAGAAGTAAATCATATGTGCCATGTTGTTTCATTTAGTTTTAAAGAGTTAGCTGCTATACCGCCGCTTATGCTTTCCTATAGTGTAAATGCTAGTTATACAGATAGGAATGTTAGCTCAAAAAATGCAGAAAAGGAGATAGGTGAAAAATCTCTGGACACAATGCTTAGTTCTCAGAAGTAAATCATATGTGCCATGTTGTTTCATTTAGGTTTAAAGGGTTAGCTGCTATACCGCCGCTTATGCTTTCCTATAGTGTAAATGGTAGTTTTACAGATAGGAATGTTAGCACAAAAACTGAAGAAAAGGAGATAGCTGAAAAATCTCTGCACAAAATGCTTAGTTCTCAGAAGTAAATCATATGTGCCATGATGTTTCATTTAGGTTTAAAGAGCTAGCTGCTATACCGCCGGTTATGGTTTCCTAAAGTGTAAATGCTAGTTTTACAGATAGGAATGTTAGCACAAAAACTGAAAGAAAGGAGATAGCTGAAAAATCTCTGCACAGAATTCTTTGGTGTCAGATGTAAATCATATGTGCCATGTTGTTTCATTTAGTTTTAAAGAGTTAGCTGTTATACCGCCGCTTATGCTTTCCTATAGTGTAAATGCTAGTTTTACAGATAGGAATGTTAGCTCAAAAAATGCAGAAAAGGAGATAGGTGAAAAATCTCTGGACACAATGCTTAGTTCTCAGAAGTAAATCATATGTGCCATGTTGTTTCATTTAGGTTTAAAGAGTTAGCTGCTATGCCGCCGGTTATGCTTTCCTATAGTGTAAATGGTAGTTTTACAGATAGGAATGTTAGCACAAAAACTGAAGAAAAGGAGATAGCTGAAAAATCTCTGCACACAATGCTTGGTTCTAAGAAGTAAATCATATGTGCCATGTTGTTTCATTTAGGTTTCAAGAGGTAGGTGCTATACCGCCAGTTATGCTTTCCTATAGTGTAAGTGCTAGTTTTACAGATAAGAATGTTATCACAAAACCTGAAAGAAAGGAGATAGCCCCAAAATCTCTGCACAGAATTCTTAGGTCTCAGAATTAAATCATATGTGCCATGTTGTTTCATTTAGTTTTAAAGAGTTAGCTGCTATACCGCCGGTTATGCTTTCCTCTAGTGTAAATGCTAGTTTTACAGATAAGAACGTTAGCACAAAACCTGAAAGAAAGGAGATAGCCGCAAAATCTCTGCACAGAATTCTTAGGTCTCAGAACTAAATCATATGTGCCATGTTGTTTCATTTAGGTTTAAAGAGCTAGCTGCTATACCGCCGGTTATGCTTTCCTATAGGGTAAATGCTAGTTTTACAGATAAGAATGTTAGCACAAAAATTGAAAGAAAGGAGATAGCCGCAAAATCTCTGCAAAGATTTCTTAGGTCACAGAAGTAAATCATATATGCCATGTTGTTTCATTTAGGTTTAAAGAGTTAGCTGCGATACCGCCGGCTTTGCTTTCCTATAGTGTAAATGGTAGTTTTACAGATAGGAATGTTAGCACAAAAACTGAAGAAAAGGAGATAGCTGAAAAATCTCTGCACACAATGCTTGGTTCTCAGAAGTAAATCATATGTGCCATGTTGTTTCTTTTAGGTTTAAAGAGTTAGCTGCTATAGCGCCTGTTATGATTTCCTATAGTGAAAATGGTAGTTTTACAGATAGGAATGTAAGCCCAAAAACTGAAGAAAAGGAGATAGCTGAAAAATCTCTGCACACAATGCTTAGTTCTCAGAAGTAAATCATATGTGCCATGTTGTTTCATTTAGGTTTAAAGGGTTAGCTGCTATACCGCCGGTTATGCTTTCCTATAATGTAAAAGGTAGTTTTACAGATAGGAATGTTAGCACAAAAACTGAAGAAAAGGAGATAGCTGAAAAATCTCTGCACAAAATGCTTAGTTTCAGAAGTAAATCATATGTGCCATGTTGTTTCATTTAGGTTCAAAGAGCTAGCTGCTATACCGCAGGTTATGCTTTCCTATAGTGTAAATGCTGGTTTTACAGATAAGAATGTTAGCACAAAAACTGAAAGAAAGGAGATAGCCGCAAAATCTCTGCACAGAATTCTTAGGTCACAGAAGTAAATCATATGTGCCATGTTGTTTCATTTAGGTTTAAAGAGTTAGCTGCTATACCGCCGGTTATGCTTTCCTATAGTGTAAATGGTATTTTTACAGGTATAAATGTTAGCACAAAAACTGAAGAAAGGAGATAGCTGCAAAATCTCTGCACACAATGCTTAGTTCTCAGAAGTAAATCATATGTGCCATGTTGTTTCATTTAGGTTTTAAGAGTTAGCTGCTATACCGCCTTCTTTGCTTTCCTATAGTGTAAATGGTAGTTTTACAGATAGGAATGTTAGCACAAAAACTGAAGAAAAGGAGATAGCTGAAAAATCTCTGCACACAATGCTTGGTTCTCAGAAGTAAATCATATGTGCCATGTTGTTTCATTTAGGTTTAAAGAGTTAGCTGCTATACCGCCGTCTTTGCTTTCCTATAGTGTAAATGGCAGTTTTACAGATAGGAATGTTAGCACAAAAACTGAAGAAAAGGAGATAGCTGAAAAATCTCTGCACACAATGCTTGGTTCTCAGAAGTAAATCATATGTGCCATGTTGTTTCATTTAGGTTTAAAGAGTTAGCTGCTATACCGCCGTCTTTGCTTTCCTATAGTGTAAATGGTAGTTTTACAGATAGGAATGTTAGCAGAAAAACTGAAGAAAAGGAGATAGCCGAAAAATCTCTGCACACAATGCTTAGTTCTCAGAAGTAAATTATATGTGCCATGTTGTTTCATTTAGGTTTAAAGAGTTAGCTGCTATAGCGCCTGTTATGATTTCCTATAGGGTAAATGGTAGTTTTACAGATAGGAATGTAAGCACAAAAACTGAAGAAAAGGAGATAGCTGAAAAATCTCTGCACACAATGCTTAGTTCTCAGAAGTAAATCATATGTGCCATGTTGTTTCATTTAGGTTTAAAGGGTTAGCTGCTATACCGCCGGTTATGCTTTCCTATAATATAAAAGGTAGTTTTACAGATAGGAATGTTAGCACAAAAACTGAAGAAAAGGAGATAGCTGAAAAATCTCTGCACACAATGCTTGGTTCTCAGAAATAAATCATATGTGCCATGTTGTTTCATTTATGTTTAAAGAGCTAGCTGCTATACCGCCGGGTATGCTTTCCTATAGTGTAAATGCTAGTTTTACAGATAAGAATGTTAGCACAAAAACTGAAAGAAAGGAGATAGCCGCAAAATCTCTGCACAGAATTCTTAGGTCACAGAAGTAAATCATATGTGCCATGTTGTTTCATTTAGGTTTAAAGAGCTAGCTGCTATACCGCCGGCTTTGCTTTCCTATAGTGTAAATGGTAGTTTTACAGATAAGAATGTTAGCACAAAAACTGAAGAAAAGGAGATAGCTGAAAAATCTCTGCACACAATGCTTAGTTCTCAGAAGTAAATCATATGTGCCATGTTGTTTCATTTAGGTTTAAAGAGTTAGCTGCTATAGCGCCTGTAATGATTTCCTATAGTGTAAATGGTAGTTTTACAGATAGGAATGTAAGCACAAAAACTGAAGAAAAGGAAATAGTGGAAAAATCTGTGCACGCAATGCTTAATTCTCAGAAGTAAATCATATGTGCCATGTTGTTTCATTTAGGTTTAAAGGGTTAGCTGCTATACCGCCGGTTATGCTTTCCTATAGTGTAAATGGTATTTTTACAGGTATAAATGTTATCACAAAAACTGAAGAAAGGAGATAGCTGAAAAATCTCTGTACACAATGCTTAGTTCTCAGAAGTAAATCATATGTGCCATGTTGTTTCATTTAGGTTTTAAGAGTTAGCTGCTATACCGCCGGCTTTGCTTTCCTATAGTGTAAATGCTAGTTTTACAGATAGGAATGTTAGCACAAAAACTGAAAGAAAGGAGATAGCCGCAAAATCTCTGCACAGAATTCTTAGGTGTCAGAAGTAAATCATATGTGCCATGTTGTTTCATTTAGTTTTAAAGAGTTAGCTGCTATACCGCCGCTTATGCTTTACTATAGTGTAAATGCTAGTTTTACAGATACGAATGTTAGCTCAAAAAATGCAGAAAAGGAGATGGGTGAAAAATCTCTGGACACAATGCTTAGTTCTCAGAAGTAAATCATATGTGCCATGTTGTTTCATTTAAGTTTAAAGAGTTAGCTGGTATACCGCCGGTTATGCTTTCCTATAGTGTAAATGGTAGTTTTACAGATAAGAATGTTAGCACAAAAACTGAAGAAAAGGAGATAGCTGAAAAATCTCTGCACACAATGCTTGGTTCTCAGAAGTAAATCATATGTGCCATGTTGTTTCATTTAGGTTTAAAGAGTTAGCTGCTATACCGCCGTCTTTGCTTTCCTATAGTGTAAATGGTAGTTTTACAGATAGGAATGTTAGCACAAAAACTGAAGAAAAGGAGATAGCTGAAAAATCTCTGCACACAATGCTTGGTTCTCAGAAGTAAATCATATGTGCCATGTTGTTTCATTTAGGTTTAAAGAGTTAGCTGCTATACCGCCGTCTTTGCTTTCCTATAGTGTAAATGGTAGTTTTACAGATAGGAATGTTAGCACAAAAACTGAAGAAAAGGAGATAGCTGAAAAATCTCTGCACACAATGCTTGGTTCTCAGAAGTAAATCATATGTGCCATGTTGTTTCATTTAGGTTTAAAGAGTTAGCTGCTATACCGCCGTCTTTGCTTTCCTATAGTGTAAATGGTAGTTTTACAGATAGGAATGTTATCACAAAAACTGAAGAAAAGGAGATAGCTGAAAAATCTCTGCACACAATGCTTGGTTCTCAGAAATAAACCATATGTGCCATGTTGTTTCATTTAGGTTTAAAGAGTTAGCTGCTATACCGCCGTCTTTGCTTTCCTATAGTGTAAATGGTAGTTTTACAGATAGGAATGTTAGCACAAAAACTGAAGAAAAGGAGATAGCTGAAAAATCTCTGCACACAATGCTTGGTTCTCAGAAGTAAATCATATGTGCCATGTTGTTTCATTTAGGTTTAAAGAGTTAGCTCCTATACCGCCGTCTTTGCTTTCCTATAGTGTAAATGGCAGTTTTACAGATAGGAATGTTAGCACAAAAACTGAAGAAAAGGAGATAGCCGAAAAATCTCTGCACACAATGCTTAGTTCTCAGAAGTAAATTATATGTGCCATGTTGTTTCATTTAGGTTTAAAGAGTTAGCTGCTATAGCGCCTGTTATGATTTCCTATAGTGTACATGGTAGTTTTACAGATAGGAATGTTAGCACAAAAACTGAAGAAAAGGAGATAGCTGAAAAATCTCTGCACAAAATGCTTAGTTCTCAGAAGTAAATCATATGTGCCATGTTGTTTCATTTAGGTTTAAAGAGTTAGCTGCTATAGCGCCTGTTATGATTTCCTATAGTGTAAATGGTAGTTTTACAGATAAGAATGTTAGCACAAAAACTGAAAGAAAGGAGATAGCCGCAAAATCTCTGCACAGAATTCTTAGGTCTCAGAACTAAATCATATGTGCCATGTTGTTTCATTTAGGTTTAAAGAGCTAGCTGCTATACCGCCGGTTATGCTTTCCTATAGGGTAAATGCTAGTTTTACAGATAAGAATGTTAGCACAAAAACTGAAAGAAAGGAGATAGCCGCAAAATCTCTGCACAGAATTCTTAGGTCTCAGAACTAAATCATATGTGCCATGTTGTTTCATTTAGGTTTAAAGAGCTAGCTGCTATACCGCCGGTTATGCTTTCCTATAGGGTAAATGCTAGTTTTACAGATAAGAATGTTAGCACAAAAATTGAAAGAAAGGAGATAGCCGCAAAATCTCTGCAAAGATTTCTTAGGTCACAGAAGTAAATCATATATGCCATGTTGTTTCATTTAGGTTTAAAGAGTTAGCTGCGATACCGCCGGCTTTGCTTTCCTATAGTGTAAATGGTAGTTTTACAGATAGGAATGTTAGCACAAAAACTGAAGAAAAGGAGATAGCTGAAAAATCTCTGCACACAATGCTTGGTTCTCAGAAGTAAATCATATGTGCCATGTTGTTTCTTTTAGGTTTAAAGAGTTAGCTGCTATAGCGCCTGTTATGATTTCCTATAGTGAAAATGGTAGTTTTACAGATAGGAATGTAAGCCCAAAAACTGAAGAAAAGGAGATAGCTGAAAAATCTCTGCACACAATGCTTAGTTCTCAGAAGTAAATCATATGTGCCATGTTGTTTCATTTAGGTTTAAAGGGTTAGCTGCTATACCGCCGGTTATGCTTTCCTATAATGTAAAAGGTAGTTTTACAGATAGGAATGTTAGCACAAAAACTGAAGAAAAGGAGATAGCTGAAAAATCTCTGCACAAAATGCTTAGTTTCAGAAGTAAATCATATGTGCCATGTTGTTTCATTTAGGTTTAAAGAGCTAGCTGCTATACCGTCGGTTATGCTTTCCTATAGTGTAAATGCTAGTTTTACAGATAAGAATGTTAGCACAAAAACTGAAAGAAAGGAGATAGCTGCAAAATCTCTGCACAGAATTCTTAGGTCACAGAAGTAAATCATATGTGCCATGTTGTTTCATTTAGGTTTAAAGAGCTAGCTGCTATACCGCCTGTTATGCTTTCCTATAGTGTAAATGCTAGTTTTACAGATAAGAATGTTAGCACAAAAACTGAAAGAAAGGAGATAGCCGCAAAATCTATGCACAGAATTCTTAGGTCACAGAAGTAAATCATATGTGCCATGTTGTTTCATTTAGGTTTAAAGAGTTAGCTGCTATACCGCCGGTTATGCTTTCCTATAGTGTAAATGGTATTTTTACAGGTATAAATGTTAGCACAAAAACTGAAGAAAAGGAGATAGCTGAAAAATCTCTGCACACAATGCTTAGTTCTCAGAAGTAAATCATATGTGCCATGTTGTTTCATTTAGATTTAAGAGCTAGCTGCTATACCGCCGGTTATGCTTTCCTATAGTGTAAATGCTAGTTTTACAGATAAGAATGTGAGCACAAAAACTGAAAGAAACGAGATAGCCGCAAAATCTCTGCACAGAATTCTTAGGTCACAGAAGTAAATCATATGTGCCATGTTGTTTCATTTAGGTTTAAAGAGTTAGCTGCTATACCGCCGGTTATGCTTTCCTATAGTGTAAATGGTATTTTTACAGGTATAAATGTTAGCACAAAAACTGAAGAAAAGGAGATAGCTGAAAAATCTCTGCACACAATGCTTAGTTCTCAGAAGTAAATCATATGTGCCATGTTGTTTCATTTAGGTTTTAAGAGTTAGCTGCTATACCGCCGGCTTTGCTTTCCTATAGTGTAAATGGTAGTTTTACAGATAGGAATGTTAGCACAAAAACTGAAAGAAAGGAGATAGCCGCAAAATCTCTGCACAGAATTCTTAGGTGTCAGAAGTAAATCATATGTTCCATGTTGTTTCATTTAGATTTAAAGAGTTAGCTGCTATACCGCCGCTTATGCTTTCCTATAGTGTAAATGGTAGTTTTACAGATAGGAATGTTAGCACAAAAACTGAAGAAAAGGAGATAGCTGAAAAATCTCTGCACACAATGCTTGGTTCTCAGAAGTAAATCATATGTGCCATGTTGTTTCATTTAGGTTTACAGAGTTAGCTGCTATACCGCCGGCTTTGCTTTCCTATAGTGTAAATGGTAGTTTTACAGATAGGAATGTTAGCACAAAAACTGAAGAAAAGGAGATAGCCGAAAAATCTCTGCACCCAATGCTTAGTTCTCAGAAGTAAATCATATGTGCCATGTTGTTTCATTTAGGTTTAAAGAGTTAGCTGCTAAACCGCCGGTTATGCTTTCCTATAGTGTAAATGGTAGTTTTACAGATAAGAATGTTAGCACAAAAACTGAAAGAAAGGAGATAGCCGCAAAATCTCTGCACAGAATTCATAGGTTACAGAAGTAAATCATATGTGCCCATGTTGTTTCATTTAGTTTTAAAGAGTTAGCTGCTATACCGCCGCTTATGCTTTCCTATAGTGTAAATGCTAGTTTTACAGATAGGAATGTTAGCTCAAAAAATGCAGAAAAGGAGATAGGTGAAAAATCTCTGGACACAATGCTTAGTTCTCAGAAGTAAATCATATGTGCCATGTTGTTTCATTTAGGTTTAAAGGGATAGCTGCTATACCGCCGGTTATGCTTTCCTATAATATAAAAGGTAGTTTTACAGATAGGAATGTTAGCACAAAAACTGAAGAAAAGGAGATAGCTGAAAATCTATGAACAAAATGCTTAGTTCTCAGAAGTAAATCATATGTGCCATGTTGTTTAATTTAGGTTTAAAGAGTTAGCTGCTATACCGCCGGTTATGCTTTCCTATAGTGTAAATGGTAGTTTTACAGATAAGAATGTTAGCACAAAAACTGAAAGAAAGGAGATAGCCGCAAAATCTCTGCACAGAATTCTTAGGTGTCACAAGTAAATCATATGTGCCATGTTGTTTCATTTAGTTTTAAAGAGTTAGCTGCTATACCGCCGCTTATGCTTTCCTATAGTGTAAATGCTAGTTTTACAGATAGGAATGTTAGCTCAAAAAATGCAGAAAAGGAGATAGGTGAAAAATCTCTGGACACAATGCTTAGTTCTCAGAAGTAAATCATATGTGCCATGTTGTTTCATTTAGGTTTAAAGAGTTAGCTGCTATACCGCCGTTTATGCTTTCCTATAGTGTAAAAGGTAGTTTTACAGATAGGAATGTAAGCACAAAAACTGAAGAAAAGGAGATAGCCGAAAAATCTCTGCACACAATGCTTGGTTCTCAGAAGTAAATCATATGTGCCATGTTGTTTCATTTAGGTTTAAAGAGGTAGCTGCTATACCGCCGGTTATGCTTTCCTATAGTGTAAATGCTAGTTTTACAGATAGGAATGTTAGCACAAAAACTGAAGGAAAGGATATAGCCACAAAATCTCTGCACACAATTCTTAGTTCTCAAAAGTAAATCATATGTGCCATGTAGTTTCATTTAGGTTTAAAGAGTTAGCTGCTATCCCCTTAGTTATGCTTTCGTGTATAGTAAATACTAGTATAAAGATTTGAATGTTAGCACAAAATCTGAAGTAAAGGAGATAGCTGCAAAATCTCTGCACACAATGCTTAGTTCCCAGAAGTAAATCATATGTGCCATGTTGTTTCATTTAGGTTTAAAGAGTTAGCTGCTATACCGCCAGTTATGCTTTCCTATAGTGTAAATGGTAGTTTTACGGATAGGAATGTGAGCACAAAAACTGAAGAAAAGGAGATAGCTGAAAAATCTCTGCACTCAATGCTTAGTTCTCAGAAGTAAATCATATGTGCCATGTTGTTTCATTTAGGTTTAAAGAGTTAGCTGCTATACCTCCGGCTTTGCTTTCCTATTGTGTAAATGCTAGTTTTACAGATAAGAATGTTAGCACAAAAACTGAAAGAAAGGAGATAGCCGCAAAATCTCTGCACAGAATTCTTAGGTCACAGAAGTAAATCATATGTGCCATGTTGTTTCATTTAGGTTTAAAGAGCTAGCTGCTATACCGCCTGTTATGCTTTCCTATAGTGTAAATGCTAGTTTTACAGATAAGAATGTTAGCACAAAAACTGAAAAAAAGGAGATAGCCGCAAAATCTCTGCACAGAATTCTTAGGTCACAGAAGTAAATCATATGTGCCATGTTGTTTCATTTAGGTTTAAAGAGCTAGCTGCTATACCGCCGGCTTTGCTTTCCTATAGTGTACATGGTAGTTTTACAGATAGGAATGTTAGCACAAAAACTGAAGAAAAGGAGATAGCTGAAAAATCTCTGCACACAATGCTTAGATCTCAGAAGTAAATCATATGTGCCATGTTGTTTCATTTAGGTTTAAAGGGTTAGCTGCTATACCGCCGGTTATGCTTTCCTATAATGTAAAAGGTAGTTTTACAGATAGGAATGTTAGCACAAAAACTGAAGAAAAGGAGATAGCTGAAAAATCTCTGCACACAATGCTTGGTTCTCAGAAGTAAACCATATGTGCCATGTTGTTTCATTTAGGTTTAAAGAGCTAGCTGCTATACCGCCGGTTATGCTTTCCTATAGTGTAAATGCTAGTTTTACAGATAAGAATGTTAGCACAAAAACTGAAAGAAAGGAGATAGCCGCAAAATCTCTGCACAGAATTCTTAGGTCTCAGAACTAAATCATATGTGCCATGTTGTTTCATTTAGGTTTAAAGAGCTAGCTGCTATACCGCCGGTTATGCTTTCCTATAGGGTAAATGCTAGTTTTACAGATAAGAATGTTAGCACAAAAACTGAAAGAAAGGAGATAGCCGCAAAATCTCTGCAAAGATTTCTTAGGTCAGAGAAGTAAATCATATATGCCATGTTGTTTCATTTAGGTTTAAAGAGTTAGCTGCGATACCGCCGGCTTTGCTTTCCTATAGTGTAAATGGTAGTTTTACAGATAGGAATGTTAGCACAAAAACTGAAGAAAAGGAGATAGCTGAAAACTCTCTGCACACAATGCTTGGTTCTCAGAAGTAAATCATATGTGCCATGTTGTTTCTTTTAGGTTTAAAGAGTTAGCTGCTATAGCGCCTGTTATGATTTCCTATAGTGAAAATGGTAGTTTTACAGATAGGAATGTAAGCCCAAAAACTGAAGAAAAGGAGATAGCTGAAAATTCTCTGCACACAATGCTTAGTTCTCAGAAGTAAATCACATGTGCCATGTTGTTTCATTTAGGTTTAAAGGGTTAGCTGCTATACCGCCGGTTATGCTTTCCTATAATGTAAAAGGTAGTTTTACAGATAGGAATGTTAGCACAAAAACTGAAGAAAAGGAGATAGCTGAAAAATCTCTGCACAAAATGCTCAGTTTCAGAAGTAAATCATATGTGCCATGTTGTTTCATTTAGGTTTAAAGAGCTAGCTGCTATACCGTCGGTTATGCTTTCCTATAGTGTAAATGCTAGTTTTACAGATAAGGATGTTAGCACAAAAACTGAAAGAAAGGAGATAGCTGCAAAATCTCTGCACAGAATTCTTAGGTCACAGAAGTAAATCATATGTGCCATGTTGTTTCATTTAGGTTTAAAGAGCTAGCTGCTATACCGCCTGTTATGCTTTCCTATAGTGTAAATGCTAGTTTTACAGATAAGAATGTTAGCACAAAAACTGAAAGAAAGGAGATAGCCGCAAAATCTCTGCACAGAATTCTTAGGTCACAGAAGTAAATCATATGTGCCATGTTGTTTCATTTAGGTTTAAAGAGTTAGCTGCTATACCGCCGCTTATGCTTTCCTATAGTGTAAATGGTAGTTTTACAGATAGGAATGTTAGCACAAAAACTGAAGAAAAGGAGATAGCTGAAAAATCTCTGCACACAATGCTTGGTTCTCAGAAGTAAATCATATGTGCCATGTTGTTTCATTTAGGTTTACAGAGTTAGCTGCTATACCGCCGGCTTTGCTTTCCTATAGTGTAAATGGTAGTTTTACAGATAGGAATGTTAGCACAAAAACTGAAGAAAAGGAGATAGCCGAAAAATCTCTGCACACAATGCTTAGGTCTCAGAAGTAAATCATATGTGCCATGTTGTTTCATTTATGTTTAAAGAGTTAGTTGCTATAGCACCTGTTATGATTTCCTATAGTGTAAATGGTAGTTTTACAGATAGGAATGTAAGCACAAAAACTGAAAGAAAGGAGATAGCCGCAAAATCTCTGCACAGAATTCTTAGGTTACAGAAGTGAATCATATGTGCCATGTTGTTTCATTTAGTTTTAAAGAGTTAGCTGCTATACCGCCGCTTATGCTTTCCTATAGTGTAAATGCTAGTTTTACAGATAGGAATGTTAGCCCAAAAAATGCAGAAAAGGAGATAGGTGAAAAATCTCTGGACACAATGCTTAGTTCTCAGAAGTAAATCATATGTGCCATGTTGTTTCATTTAGGTTTAAAGAGTTAGCTGCTATACCGCCGGTTATGCTTTCCTGTAGTGTAAATGCTAGTTTTACAGATAAGAATGTTAGCACAAAAACTGAAAGAAAGGAGATAGCTGCAAAATCTCTGCACAGAATTCTTAGGTCACAGAAGTAAATCATATGTGCCATGTTGTTTCATTTAGGTTTAAAGAGTTAGCTGCTATACCGCCGTTTATGCTTTCCTATAGTGTAAATGCTAGTTTTACAGATAGGAATGTTAGCACAAAAACTGAAGAAAAGGAGATAGCTGAAAAATCTCTGCACACAATGCTTGGTTCTCAGAAGTAAATCATATGTGCCATGTTGTTTCATTTAGGTTTAAAGAGTTAGCTGGTATACCGCCGTCTTTGCTTTCCCATTGTGTAAATGGTAGTTTTACAGATAGGAATGTTATCACAAAAACTGAAGAAAAGGAGATAGCTGAAAAATCTCTGCACACAATGCTTGGTTCTCAGAAATAAACCATATGTGCCATGTTGTTTCATTCAGGTTTAAAGAGTTAGCTGCTATACCGCCGTCTTTGCTTTCCTATAGTGTAAATGGTAGTTTTACAGATAGGAATGTTAGCACAAAAACTGAAGAAAAGGAGATAGCTGAAAAATCTCTGCACACAATGCTTGGTTCTCAGAAGTAAATCATATGTGCCATGTTGTTTCATTTAGGTTTAAAGAGTTAGCTCCTATACCGCCGTCTTTGCTTTCCTATAGTGTAAATGGTAGTTTTACAAATAGGAATGTTAGCACAAAAACTGAAGAAAAGGAGATAGCCGAAAAATCTCTGCACACAATGCTTAGTTCTCAGAAGTAAATTATATGTGCCATGTTGTTTCATTTAGGTTTAAAGAGTTAGCTGCTATAGCGCCTGTTATGATTTCCTATAGTGTACATGGTAGTTTTACAGATAGGAATGTAAGCACAAAAACTGAAGAAAAGGAGATAGCTGAAAAATCTCTGCACACAATGCTTAGTTCTCAGAAGTAAATCATATGTGCCATGTTGTTTCATTTAGGTTTAAAGGGTTAGCTGCTATACCGCCGGTTATGCTTTCCTATAATGTAAAAGGTAGTTTTACAGATAGGAATGTTAGCACAAAAACTGAAGAAAAGGAGATAGCTGAAAAATCTCTGCACACAATGCTTGGTTCTCAGAAGTAAACCATATGTGCCATGTTGTTTCATTTAGGTTTAAAGAGCTAGCTGCTATACCGCCGGTTATGCTTTCCTATAGTGTAAATGCTAGTTTTACAGATAAGAATGTTAGCACAAAAACTGAAAGAAAGGAGATAGCCGCAAAATCTCTGCACAGAATTCTTAGGTCTCAGAAATAAATCATATGTGCCATGTTGTTTCATTTAGGTTTAAAGAGCTAGCTGCTATACCGCCGGTTATGCTTTCCTATAGGGTAAATGCTAGTTTTACAGATAAGAATGTTAGCACAAAAACTGAAAGAAAGGAGATAGCCGCAAAATCTCTGCAAAGATTTCTTAGGTCACAGAAGTAAATCATATATGCCATGTTGTTTCATTTAGGTTTAAAGAGTTAGCTGCGATACCGCCGGCTTTGCTTTCCTATAGTGTAAATGGTAGTTTTACAGATAGGAATGTTAGCACAAAAACTGAAGAAAAGGAGATAGCTGAAAAATCTCTGCACACAATGCTTGGTTCTCAGAAGTAAATCATATGTGCCATGTTGTTTCTTTTAGGTTTAAAGAGTTAGCTGCTATAGCGCCTGTTATGATTTCCTATAGTGAAAATGGTAGTTTTACAGATAGGAATGTAAGCCCAAAAACTGAAGAAAAGGAGATAGCTGAAAAATCTCTGCACACAATGCTTAGTTCTCAGAAGTAAATCATATGTGCCATGTTGTTTCATTTAGGTTTAAAGGGTTAGCTGCTATACCGCCGGTTATGCTTTCCTATAATGTAAAAGGTAGTTTTACAGATAGGAATGTTAGCACAAAAACTGAAGAAAAGGAGATAGCTGAAAAATCTCTGCACAAAATGCTTAGTTTCAGAAGTAAATCATATGTGCCATGTTGTTTCATTTAGGTTTAAAGAGCTAGCTGCTATACCGTCGGTTATGCTTTCCTATAGTGTAAATGCTAGTTTTACAGATAAGAATGTTAGCACAAAAACTGAAAGAAAGGAGATAGCTGCAAAATCTCTGCACACAATGCTTGGTTCTCAGAAGTAAATCATATGTGCCATGTTGTTTCATTTAGGTTTAAAGAGGTAGCTGCTATACCGCCAGTTATGCTTTCCTATAGTGTAAGTGCTAGTTTTACAGATAAGAATGTTATCACAAAACCTGAAAGAAAGGAGATAGCCCAAAATATCTGCACAGAATTCTTAGGTCTCAGAAGTAAATCATATGTGCCATGTTGTTTCATTTAGTTTAAAAGAGTTAGCTGCTATACCGCCGGTTATGCTTTCCTATAGTGTAAATGCTAGTTTTACAGATAAGAACGTTAGCACAAAACCTGAAAGAAAGGAGATAGCCGCAAAATCTCTGCACACAATGCTAAGGTCTCAGAAGTAAATCATATGCGCCATGTTGTTTCATTTAGGTTTAAAGAGATAGCTGCTATACCGCTGGCTTTGCTTTCCTATAGTGTAAATGCTAGTTTTACAGATAGGAATGTAAGCACAAAAACTGAAGGAAAGGATATAGCCACAAAATCTCTGCACACAATTCTTAGTTCTCAAAAGTAAATCATATGTGCCATGTAGTTTCATTTAGGTTTAAAGAGTTAGCTGCTATCCCCTTAGTTATGCTTTCGTATATAGTAAATACTAGTATAAAGATTTGAATGTTAGCCCAAAATCTGAAGTAAAGGAGATAGCTGCAAAATCTCTGCACACAATGCTTAGTTCCCAGAAGTAAATCATATGTGCCATGTTGTTTCATTTAGGTTTAAAGAGCTAGCTGCTATACCGCCCGTTATGCTTTCCTATAGTGTAAATGCTAGTTTTACAGATAAGAATGTTAGCACAAAAACTGAAAGAAAGGAGATAGCCGCAAAATCTCTGCACAGAATTCTTAGGTCACAGAAGTAAATCATATGTGCCATGTTGTTTCATTTAGGTTTAAAGAGTTAGCTGCTATACCGCCGGCTTTGCTTTCCTATAGTGTAAATGGTAGTTTTACAGATAGGAATGTTAGCACAAAAACTGAAGAAAAGGAGATAGCTGAAAAATCTCTGCACACAATGCTTGGTTCTCAGAAGTAAATAATATGTGCCATGTTGTTTCATTTAGGTTTAAAGAGCTAGCTGCTATACCGCCGGTTATGCTTTCCTATAGTGTAAATGCTAGTTTTACAGATAAGAATGTTAGCACAAAAACTGAAAGAAAGGAGATAGCCGCAAAATCTCTGCACAGAATTCTTAGGTCTCAGAAGTAAATCATATGTGCCATGTTGTTTCATTTCGGTTTAAAGAGCTAGCTGCTATACCGCCGGTTATGCTTTCCTATAGGGTAAATGCTAGTTTTACAGATAAGAATGTTAGCACAAAAACTGAAAGAAAGGAGATAGCCGCAAAATCTCTGCAAAGATTTCTTAGGTCACAGAAGTAAATCATATGTGCCATGTTGTTTCATTTAGGTTTAAAGAGTTAGCTGCTATACCGCCGGCTTTGCTTTCCTATAGTGTAAATGGTAGTTTTACAGATAGGAATGTTAGCACAAAAACTGAAGAAAAGGAGATAGCTGAAAAATCTCTGCACACAATGCTTAGTTCTCAGAAGTAAATCATATGTGCCATGTTGTTTCATTTAGGTTTAAAGAGTTAGCTGCTATAGCGCCTGTTATGATTTCCTATAGTGTAAATGGTAGTTTTACAGATAGGAATGTAAGCACAAAAACTGAAGAAAAGGAGATAGCTGAAAAATCTCTGCACACAATGCTTAGTTCTCAGAAGTAAATCATATGTGCCATGTTGTTTCATTTAGGTTTAAAGAGTTAGCTGCTATACCGCCGGTTATGCTTTCCTATAGTGTAAATGGTAGTTTTACAGATAGGAATGTTAGCACAAAAACTGAAGAAAAGGAGATAGCTCAAAAATCTCTGCACACAATGCTTGGTTCTCAGAAGTAAATCATATGTGCCATGTTGTTTCATGTAGGTTTAAAGAGGTAGCTGCTATACCGCCAGTTAGGCTTTCCTATAGTGTAAGTGCTAGTTTTACAGATAAGAATGTTATCACAAAACCTGAAAGAAAGGAGATAGCCCCAAAATCTCTGCACAGAATTCCTAGGTCTCAGAAGTAAATCATATGTACCATGTTGTTTCATTTAGTTTTATAGAGTTAGCTGCTATACCGCCGGTTATGCTTTCCTCTAGTGGAAATGCTAGTTTTACAGATAAGAACGTTAGCACAAAACCTGAAAGAAAGGAGATAGCCGCAAAATCTCTGCACACAATGCTAAGGTCTCAGAAGTAAATCATATGTGCCATGTAGTTTCATTTAGGTTTAAAGAGTTAGCTGCTATCCCCTTAGTTATGCTTTCGTATATAGTAAATACTAGTATAAAGATTTGAATGTTAGCACAAAATCTGAAGTAAAGGCGATAGCTGCAAAATCTCTGCACACAATGCTTAGCTCCCAGAAGTAAATCATATGTGCCATGTTGTTTCATTTAGGTTTAAATAGTTAGCTGCTATACCGCCAGTTATGCTTTCCTATAGTGTAAATGGTAGTTTTACGGATAGGAATGTGAGAACAAAAACTGAAGAAAAGGAGATAGCTGAAAAATGTCTGCACACAATGCTTAGTTCTCAGAAGTAAATCATATGTGCCATGTTGTTTCATTTAGGTTTAAAGAGTTAGCTTTTATGGCGCCTGTTATGATTTCCTATAGTGTAAATGGCAGTTTTACAGATAGGAATGTAAGCACAAAAACTGAAGAAAAGGAGATAGCTGAAAAATCTCTGCACACAATGCTTAGTTCTCAGAAGTAAATCATTTGTGCCATGTTGTTTCATTTAGGTTTAAAGGGTTAGCTGCTATACCGCCGGTTTTGCTTTCATATAATGCAAAAGGTAGTTTTACAGATAGGAATGTTAGCACAAAAACTGAAGAAAAGGAGATAGCTGAAAAATCTCTGCACAAAATGCTTAGTTCTCAGAAGTAAATCATATGTGCCATGTTGTTTCATTTAGGTTTAAAGAGCTAGCTGCTACACCGCCGGTTATGGTTTCCTATAGTGTAAATGCTAGTTTTACAGATAAGAATGTTAGCACAAAAACTGAAAGAAAGGAGAGAGCCGCAAAATCTCTGCACAAAATTCTTAGGTCACAGAAGTAAATCATATGTGCCATGTTGTTTCATTTAGGTTTAAAGAGCTAGCTGCTATACCGCCGGTTATGCTTTCCTATAGTGTAAATGCTAGTTTTACAGATAAGAATGTTAGCACAAAAACTGAAAGAAAGGAGATAGCCGCAAAATCTCTGCACAGAATTCTTAGGTCACAGAAGTAAATCATATGTGCCATGTTTTTTCATTTAGGTTTAAAGTGTTAGCTGCGATACCGCCGGTTATGCTTTCCTATAGTGTAAATGGTATTTTTACAGGTATAAATGTTAGCACAAAAACTGAAGAAAAGGAGATAGCTGAAAAATCTCTGCACACAATGCTTAGTTCTCAGAAGTAAATCATATGTGCCATGTTGTTTCATTTAGGTTTTAAGAGTTCGCTGCTATACCGCCGGCTTTGCTTTCCTATAGTGTATATGCTAGTTTTACAGATAGGAATGTTAGCACAAAAACTGAAAGAAAGGAGATAGCCGCAACATCTCTGCACAGAATTCTTTGGTGTCAGAAGTAAATCATATGTGCCATGTTGTTTCATTTAGTTTTAAAGAGTTAGCTGCTATACCGCCGGTTATGCTTTCCTCTAGTGTAAATGCTAGTTTTACAGATAAGAACGTTAGCACAAAACCTGAAAGAAAGGAGATAGCCGCAAAATCTCTGCACACAATGCTAAGGTCTCAGAAGTAAATCATATGCGCCATGTTGTTTCATTTAGGTTTAAAGAGATACCTGCTATACCGCCGGTTATGCTTTCCTATAGTGTAAATGCTAGTTTTACAGATAGGAATGTTAGCACAAAAACTGAAGGAAAGGATATAGCCGCAAAATCTCTGCACACAATGCTTAGTTCTCAGAAGTAAATCATATGTGCCATGTAGTTTCTTTCAGGTTTAAAGAGTTAGCTGGTATCCCCTTAGTTATGCTTTCGTATATAGTAAATACTGGTATAAAGATTTGAATGTTAGCACAAAATCTGAAGTAAAGGAGATAGCTGCAAAATCTCTGCACACAATGCTTAGTTCCCAGAAGTAAATCATATGTGCCATGTTGTTTCATTTAGGTTTAAAGAGTTAGCTGCTATAACGCCAGTTATGCTTTGCTATAGTGTAAACGGTAGTTTTACGGATAGGAATGTGAGCACAAAAACTGAAGAAAAGGAGATAGCTGAAAAATGTCTGCACACAGTGCTTAGTTCTCAGAAGTAATTCATATGTGCCATGTTCTTTCATTTAGGTTTAAAGAGTTAGCTGCTATACCGCCGGCTTTGCTTTCCTATAGTGTAAATGGTAGTTTTACAGATAGGAATGTTAGCACAAAAACTGAAGAAAAGGAGATAGCTGAAAAATCTCTGCACACAATGCTTAGTTCCCAGAAGTAAATCATATGTGCCATGTTGTTTCATTTAGGTTTAAAGAGTTAGCTGCTATAGCGCCTGTTATGATTTCCTATAGTGTAAATGGTAGTTTTACAGATAGAAATGTAAGCAGAAAAACTGAAGAAAAGGAGATAGCTGAAAAATCTCTGCACACAATGCTTAGTTCTCAGAAGTAAATCATATGTGCCATGTTGTTTCATTTAGGTTTAAAGAGTTAGCTGCTATAGCGCCTGTTATGATTTCCTATAGTGTAAATGGTAGTTTTACAGATAGGAATGTAAGCACAAAAACTGAAGAAAAGGAGATAGCTGAAAAATCTCTGCACACAATGCTTAGTTCTCAGAAGTAAATCATATGTGCCATGTTGTTTCATTTAGGTTTAAAGGGTTAGCTGCTATACCGCCGGTTATGCTTTCCTATAATGTAAAAGGTAGTTTTACAGATAGGAATGTTAGCACAAAAACTGAAGAAAAGGAGATAGCTGAAAAATCTCTGCACAAAATGCTTAGTTCGCAGAAGTAAATCATATGTGCCATGTTGTTTCATTTAGGTTTAAAGAGCTAGCTGCTATACCGCCGGTTATGGTTTCCTATAGTGTAAATGCTAGTTTTACAGATAAGAATGTTAGCACAAAAAGTGAAAGAAAGGAGATAGCCGCAAAATCTCTGCACAGAATTCTTAGGTCACAGAAGTAAATCATATGTGCCATGTTGTTTCATTTAGGTTTAAAGAGCTAGCTGCTATACCGCCGGTTATGCTTTCCTATAGTGTAAATGCTAGTTTTACAGATAAGAATGTTAGCACAAAAACTGAAAGAAAGGAGATAGCTGCAAAATCTCTGCACAGAATTCTTAGGTCACAGAAGTAAATCATATGTGCCATGTTGTTTCATTTAGGTTTAAAGAGCTAGCTGCGATACCGCCGGTTATGCTTTCCTATAGTGTAAATGGTATTTTTACAGGTATAAATGTTAGCACAAAAACTGAAGAAAAGGAGATAGCTGAAAAATCTCTGCACACAATGCTTAGTTCTCAGAAGTAAATCATATGTGCCATGTTGTTTCATTTAGGTTTTAAGAGTTCGCTGCTATACCGCCGGCTTTGCTTTCCTATAGTGTAAATGCTAGTTTTACAGATAGGAATGTTAGCACAAAAACTGAAAGAAAGGAGATAGCCGCAAAATCTCTGCACAGAATTCTTAGGTGTCAGAAATAAATCATATGTGCCATGTTGTTTCATTTAGTTTTAAAGAGTTAGCTGCTATACCGCCGCTTATGCTTTCCTATAGTGTAAATGCTAGTTTTACAGATAGGAATGGTATCTCAAAAAATGCAGAAAAGGAGATAGGTGAAAAATCTCTGGACACAATGCTTAGTTCTCAGAAGTAAATCATATGTGCCATGTTGTTTCATTTAGGTTTAAAGAGTTAGCTGCTATACCGCTGGTTATGCTTTCTTATAGTGTAAATGCTAGTTTTACAGATAGGAATGTTAGCACAAAAACTGAAGGAAAGGATATAGCCGCAAAATCTCCGCACACAATTCTTAGTTCTCAGAAGTAAATCATATGTGCCATGTAGTTTCATTTAGGCTTAATGAGTTAGCTGCTATCCCCTTAGTTATGCTTTCGTATATAGTAAATACCAGTATAAAGATTTGAATGTTAGCACAAAATCTGAAGTAAAGGAGATAGCTGCAAAATCTCTGCGCACAATGCTTAGTTCCCAGAAGTAAATCATATGTGCCTTGTTGTTTCATTTAGGTTTAAAGAGTTAGCTGCTATACCGCCAGTTATGCTTTCCTATAGTGCAAATGGTAGTTTTACGGATAGGAATGTGAGCACAAAAACTGAAGAAAAGGAGATAGCTGTAAAATCTCTGCACACAATGCTTAGTTCTCAGAAGTAAATCATATGTGCCATGTTGTTTCATTTAGGTTTAAAGAGTTAGCTGCTATACCGCCGGCTTTGCTTTCCTATAGTGTAAAGGGTAGTTTTACAGATAGGAATGTTAGCACAAAAACTGAAGAAAAGGAGATAGCTGAAAAATCTCTGCACACAATGCTTAGTTCTCAGAAGTAAATCATATGTGCCATGTTGTTTCATTTAGGTTTAAAGAGTTAACTGCTATGGCGCCTGTTATGATTTCCTATAGTGTAAATGGTAGTTTTACAGATAGGAATGTAAGCACAAAAACTGAAGAAAAGGAGATAGCTGAAAAATCTCTGCACACAATGCTCAGTTCTCAGAAGTAAATCATATGTGCCATGTTGTTTCATTTAGGTTTAAAGGGTTAGCTGCTATACCGCCGGTTATGCTTTCCTATAATGTAAAAGGTAGTTTTACAGATAGGAATGTTAGCACAAAAACTGAAGAAAAGGAGATAGCTGAAAAATCTCTGCACAAAATGCTTAGTTCTCAGAAGTAAATCACATGTGCCATGTTGTTTCATTTAGGTTTAAAGAGCTAGCTGCTATAGCGCCTGTTATGCTTTCCTATAGTGTAAATGCTAGTTTTACAGATAAGAATGTTAGCACAAAAACTGAAAGAAAGGAGATAGCCGCAAAATCTCTGCACAGAATTCTTAGGTCACAGAAGTAAATCATATATGCCATGTTGTTTTATTTAGGTTTAAAGACCTAGCTGCGATACCGCCGGTTATGCTTTCCTATAGTGTAAATGGTATTTTTACAGGTATAAATGTTAGCACAAAAACTGAAGAAAAGGAGATAGCTGAAAAATCTCTGCACACAATGCTTAGTTCTCAGAAGTAAATCATATGTGCCATGTTGTTTCATTTAGGTTTTAAGAGTTCGCTGCTATACCGCCGGCTTTGCTTTCCTATAGTGTAAATGCTAGTTTTACAGATAGGAATGTTAGCACAAAAACTGAAAGAAAGGAGATAGCCGCAAAATCTCTGCACAGAATTCTTAGGTGTCAGAAGTAAATCATATGTGCCATGTTGTTTCATTTAGTTTTAAAGAGTTAGCTGCTATACCGCCGCTTATGCTTTCCTATAGTGTAAATGCTAGTTTTACAGATAGGAATGGTAGCTCAAAAAATGCAGAAAAGGAGATAGGTGAAAAATCTCTGGACACAAGGCTTAGTTCTCAGAAGTAAATCATATGTGCCATGTTGTTTCATTTAGGTTTAAAGAGTTAGCTGCTATACCGCCGGTTATGCTTTCCTCTAGTGTAAATGCTAGTTTTACAGATAAGAACGTTAGCACAAAACCTGAAAGAAAGGAGATAGCCGCAAAATCTCTGCACACAATGCTAAGGTCTCAGAAGTAAATCATATGCGCCATGTTGTTTCATTTAGGTTTAAAGAGATAGCTGCTATACCGCCGGCTTTGCTTTCATATAGTGTAAATGCTAGTTTTACAGATAGTAATGTTAGCACAAAAACTGAAGGAAAGGATATAGCCGCAAAATCTCTGCACACAATTCTTAGTTCTCAGAAGTAAATCATATGTGCCATGTAGTTTCATTTAGGTTTAAAGAGTTAGCTGTTATCCCCTTAGTTATGCTTTCGTATATAGTAAATACTAGTATAAAGATTTGAATGTTAGCACAAAATCTGAAGTAAGAAAGATAGCTGCAAAATCTCTGCACACAATGCTTAGTTCCCAGAAGTAAATCATATGTGCCTTGTTGTTTCATTTAGGTTTAAAGAGTTAGCTGCTATACCGCCAGGTATGCTTTCCTATAGTGTAAAAGGTAGTTTTACGGATAGGAATGTGAGCACAAAAACTGAAGAAAAGGAGATAGCTGAAAAATGTCTGCACACAGTGCTTAGTTCTCAGAAGTAATTCATATGTGCCATGTTCTTTCATTTAGGTTTAAAGAGTTAGCTGCTATACCGCCGGCTTTGCTTTCCTATAGTGTAAATGGTAGTTTTACAGATAGGAATGTTAGCACAAAAACTGAAGAAAAGGAGATAGCTGAAAAATCTCTGCACACAATGCTTAGTTCCCAGAAGTAAATCATATGTGCCATGTTGTTTCATTTAGGTTTAAAGAGTTAGCTGCTATAGGGCCTGTTATGATTTCCTATAGTGTAAATGGTAGTTTTACAGATAGGAATGTAAGCACAAAAACTGAAGAAAAGGAGATAGCTGAAAAATCTCTGCACACAGTGCTTAGTTCTCAGAGGTAAATCATATGTGCCATGTTGTTTCATTTAGGTTTAAAGGGTTAGCTGCTATACCGCCGGTTATGCTTTCCTATAATGTAGAAGGGAGTTTTACAGATAGGAATGTTAGCACAAAAACTGAAGAAAAGGAGATAGCTGAAAAATCTCTGCACAAAATGCTTAGTTCTCAGAAGTAAATCATATGTGCCATGTTGTTTCATTTAGGTTTAAAGAGCTAGCTGCTATACCGCCGGTTATGCTTTCCTATACTGTAAATGCTAGTTTTACAGATAAGAATATTAGCACAAAAACTGAAAGAAAGGAGATAGCCGCAAAATCTCTGCACAGAATTCTTAGGTCACAGAAGTAAATCATATGTGCCATGTTGTTTCATTTAGGTTTAAAGAGCTAGCTGCTATACCGCCGGTTATGCTTTCCTATAGTGTAAATGCTAGTTTTACTGATAAGAATGTTAGCACAAAAACTGAAAGAAAGGACATAGCCGCAAAATCTCTGCACAGAATTCTTAGGTCACAGAAGTAAATCATATGTGCCATGTTGTTTCATTTAGGTTTAAAGAGTTAGCTGCTATACCGCCGGCTTTGCTTTCCTATAGTGTAAATGGTAGTTTTACAGATAGGAATGTTAGCACAAAAACTGAGGAAAAGGAGATAGCTGAAAAATCTCTGCACAAAATGCTTAGTTCTCAGAAATAAATCATATGTGCCATGTTGTTTCATTTAGGTTTAAAGAGTTAGCTGCTATAGCGCCTGTTATGATTTCCTATAGTGTAAATGGTAGTTTTACAGATAGGAATGTAAGCACAAAAACTAAAGAAAAGGAGATAGCTGAAAAATCTCTGCACACAATGCTTAGTTCTCAGAAGTAAATCATATGTGCCATGTTGTTTCATTTAGGTTTAAAGGGTTAGCTGCTATACCGCCGGTTATGCTTTCCTATAATATAAAAGGTAGTTTTACAGATAGGAATGTTAGCACAAAAACTGAAGAAAAGGACATAGCTGAAAAATCTCTGCACAAAATGCTTAGTTCTCAGAAGTAAATCATATGTGCCATGTTGTTTCATTTAGGTTTAAAGTGTTAGCTGCTATACCGCCGGTTATGCTTTCCTATAGTGTAAATGCTAGTTTTACAGATAAGAATATTAGCACAAAAACTGAAAGAAAGGAGATAGCCGCAAAATCTCTGCACAGAATTCTTAGGTCACAGAAGTAAATCATATGTGCCATGTTGTTTCATTTAGGTTTTAAGAGCTAGCTGCTATACCGCCGGCTTTGCTTTCCTATAGTGTAAATGCTAGTTTTACAGATAGGAATGTTAGCACAAAAACTGAAAGAAAGGAGATAGCCGCAAAATCTCTGCACAGAATTCTTAGGTGTCAGAAGTAAATCATATGTGCCATGTTGTTTCATTTAGTTTTAAAGAGTTAGCTGCTATACCGCCGGTTATGCTTTCCTCTAGTGTAAATGCTAGTTTTACAGATAAGAACGTTAGCACAAAACCTGAAAGAAAGGAGATAGCGCAAAATCTCTGCACACAATGCTAAGGTCTCAGAAGTAAATCATATGCGCCATGTTGTTTCATTTAGGTTTAAAGAGATAGCTGCTATACCGCCGGCTTTGCTTTCCTATAGTGTAAATGCTAGTTTTACAGATAGGAATGTTAGTACAAAAACTGAAGGAAAGGATATAGCCGCAAAATCTCTGCACACAATGCTTAGTTCTCCGAAGTAAATCATATGTGCCATGTAGTTTCATTTAGGTTTAAAGAGTTAGCTGCTATCCCCTTAGTTATGCTTTCGTATATAGTAAATACTAGTATAAAGATTTGAATTTTAGCACAAAATAAGAAGTAAAGGAGATAGCTGCAAAATCTCTGCACACAATGCTTAGTTCCCAGAAGTAAATCATATGTGCCATGTTGTTTCATTTAGGTTTAAAGAGTTAGCTGCTACACCGCCAGTTATGCTTTCCTATAGTGTAAATGGTAGTTTTACGGATAGGAATGTGAGCACAAAAACTGAAGAAAAGGAGATAGCTGAAAAATCTCTGCACACAATGCTTAGTTCTCAGAAGTAAATCATATGTGCCATGTTGTTTCATTTAGGTTTAAAGAGTTAGCTGCTATACCGCCGGCTTTGCTTTCCTATAGTGTAAATGGCAGTTTTACAGATAGGAATGTTAGCACAAAAACTGAAGAAAAGGAGATAGCTGAAGAATCTCTGCACACAATGCTTAGTTCTCAGAAGTAAATCATATGTGCCATGTTGTTTCATTTAGGTGTAAAGAGCTAGCTGCTATACCGCCGGTTATGCTTTCCTATAGTGTAAAAGCTAGTTTTACAGATAAGAATGTAAGCACAAAAACTGAAAGAAAGAGGATAGCCGCAAAATCTCTGCACAGAATTCTTAGGTCACAGAAGTAAATCATATGTGCCATGTTGTTTCATTTAGGTTTAAAGAGCTAGCTGCTATACCGCCGGTTATGCTTTCCTATAGTGTAAATGCTAGTTTTACAGATAAGAATGTTAGCACAAAAACTGAAAGAAAGGAGATAGCCGCAAAATCTCTGCACAGAATTCTTAGGTCACAGAAGTAAATCATATGTGCCATGTGGTTTCATTTAGGTTTAAAGAGTTAGCTGCTATACCGCCGGCTTTGCTTTCCTATAGTGTAAATGGTAGTTTTACAGATAGGAATGTTAGCACAAAAACTGAAGAAAAGGAGATAGCTGAAAAATCTCTGCACACAATGCTTAGTTCTCAGAAGTAAATCATATGTGCCATGTTGTTTCATTTAGGTTTAAAGAGTTAGCTGCTATAGCGCCTGTTATGATTTCCTATAGTGTAAATGGTAGTTTTACAGATAGGAATGTAAGCACAAAAACTGAAGAAAAGGAGATAGCTGAAAAATCTCTGCACACAATGCTTAGTTCTCAGAAGTAAATCATATGTGCCATGTTGTTTCATTTAGGTTTAAAGAGCTAGCTGCTATACCGCCGGTTATGCTTTCCTATAGTGTAAATGCTAGTTTTACAGATAAGAATGTTAGCACAAAAACTGAAAGAAAGGAGATAGCCGCAAAATCTCTGCACAGAATTCTTAGGTCACAGAAGTAAATCATATGTGCCATGTTGTTTCATTTAGGTTTAAAGAGTTAGCTGCTTTACCGCCGGTTATGCTTTCCTATAGTGTAAATGGTATTTTTACAGGTATAAATGTTAGCATAAAAACTGAAGAAAAGGAGATAGCTGAAAAATCTCTGCACACAATGCTTAGTTCTCAGAAGTAAATCATATGTGCCATGTTGTTTCATTTAGGTTTTAAGAGTTAGCTGCTATAACGCCGGCTTTGCTTTCCTATAGTGTAAATGCTAATTTTACAGATAGGAATGTTAGCACAAAAACTGAAAGAAAGGAGATAGCCGCAAAATCTCTGCACAGAATTCTTAGGTGTCAGAAGTAAATCATATGTGCCATGTTGTTTCATTTATTTTTAAAGAGTTAGCTGCTATACCGCCGCTTATGCTTTCCTATAGTGTAAATGCTAGTTTTACAGATAGGAATGTTAGCTCAGAAAATGCAGAAAAGGAGATAGGTGAAAAATCTCTGGACACAATGCTTAGTTCTCAGAAGTAAATCATATGTGCCATGTTGTTTCATTTAGGTTTAAAGAGTTAGCTGCTATACCGCCGATTATGCTTTCCTATAGTGTAAATGGTAGTTTTACAGATAGGAATGTTAGCACAAAAACTGAAGAAAAGGAGATAGCTGAAAAATCTCTGCACACAATACTTGGTTCTCAGAAGAAAATCATATGTGCCATGTTGTTTCATTTAGGTTTAAAGAGGTAGCTGCTATACCGCCGGTTATGCTTTCCTATAGTGTAAGTGCTAGTTTTACAGATAAGAATGTTAGCACAAAAACTGAAAGAAAGGAGATAGCCCCAAAATCTCTGCACAGAATTCTTAGGTCACAGAGGTAAATCATATGTGCCATGTTGTTTCATTTACGTTTAAAGAGTTAGCTGCTATACAGCCTATTATGCTTTCCTATAGTGTAAATGGTAGTTTTACAGATAGGAATGTTAGGACAAAAGCTGAAGAAAAGGAGATAGCTGAAAAATCTCTGCAAACAAAGCTTAGATCTCAGAAGTAAATCATGTGTGCCATGTTTTTTCATTTAGGTTTAAAGAGTTAGCTGTTATACTACCGGTTATGCTTTCCAATTGTGTAAATGCTAGTTTTACAGATAAGAACCTTAGCACAAAACCTGAAAGAAAGGAGATAGCCGCAAAATCTCTGCACACAATGCTTAGGTCTCAGAAGTAAATCATGTGTGCCATGTTGTTTCATTTAGGTTTAAAGAGTTACCTGCTATACCGCCGCTTATGCTTTCCTATAGTAAAAATGGTAGGTTTACACATAGGAATGTTAGCACAAAAACTGACGAAAAGGAGATAGCTGAAAAATCTCTGCACACAATGCTTAGTTCTCACAAGTAAATCATATGTGCCATGTTGTTTCATTTAGGTTTAAAGAGTTAGCTGCTATACCGCCGGTTACGCTTTCCTATAGTGTAAATGGTATTTTTACAGGTAGGAATGTTAGCACAAAAACTGCAGAAAAGGAGATAGCTGAAAAGCCTCTGCACACAATGCTTGGTTCTCAGAAGTAAATCATATGTGCCATCTTGTTTCATTTAGGTTTTAAGAGTTAGCTGCTACACCGCTGGCTTAGCTTTTCTATAGTGTAAATGCTAATTTTACAGATAGGAATGTTAGCACAAAAACTGAAAGAAAGGAGATAGCCACAAAATCTCTGCACAGAATTCTTAGATCTCAGAAGTAAATCATATGTGCCATGTTGTTTCATTTAGGTTTAAAGAGTTAGCTGCTATACAGCCGGTTATGCTTTCCTATAGTGTAAATGGTAGTTTTACAGATAGGAATGTTAGGACAAAAACTGAAGAAAAGGAGATGGCTGAAAAATCTCTGCACACAATGCTTAGATCTCAGAAGTAAATCATATGTGCCGTGTTGTTTCATTTAGGTTTAAAGAGTTAGCTGTTATACTGCCGGTTATGCTTTCCTATAGTGTAAATGCTAGTTTTACAGATAAGAACCTTAGCACAAAACCTGAAAGAAAGGAGATAGCCTCAAAATCTCTGCACACAATGCTTAGGTCTCAGAAGTAAATCATATGTGCCATGTTGTTTCATTTAGGTTTAAAGAGTTAGCTGCTATACCGCCGGTTTTGCTTTCCTATAGTGTAAATGCTAGTTTTACAGATAAGAATATTAGCACAAAAACTGAAAGAAAGGAGATAGCCACAAAATCTCTGCACAGAATTCTTAGGTCACAGAAATAAATCATATGTGCCATGTTGTTTCATTTAGGTTTAAAGAGCTAGCTGCTATACCGCCGGTTATGCTTTCCTATAGTGTAAATGCTAGTTTTACAGATAAGAATGTTAGCACAAAAACTGAAAGAAAGGAGATAGCCGCAAAATCTCTGCACAGAATTCTTAGGTCACAGAAGTAAATCATATGTGCCATGTGGTTTCATTTAGGTTTAAAGAGTTAGCTGCTATACCGCCGGCTTTGCTTTCCTATAGTGTAAATGGTAGTTTTACAGATAGGAATGTTAGCACAAAAACTGAAGAAAAGGAGATAGCTGAAAAATCTCTGCACACAATGCTTAGTTCTCAGAAGTAAATCATATGTGCCATGTTGTTTCATTTAGGTTTAAAGAGTTAGCTGCTATAGCGCCTGTTATGATTTCCTATAGTGTAAATGGTAGTTTTACAGATAGGAATGTAAGCACAAAAACTGAAGAAAAGGAGATAGCTGAAAAATCTCTGCACACAATGCTTAGTTCTCAGAAGTAAATCATATGTGCCATGTTGTTTCATTTAGGTTTAAAGAGCTAGCTGCTATACCGCCGGTTATGCTTTCCTATAGTGTAAATGCTAGTTTTACAGATAAGAATGTTAGCACAAAAACTGAAAGAAAGGAGATAGCCGCAAAATCTCTGCACAGAATTCTTAGGTCACAGAAGTAAATCATATGTGCCATGTTGTTTCATTTAGGTTTAAAGAGTTAGCTGCTTTACCGCCGGTTATGCTTTCCTATAGTGTAAATGGTATTTTTACAGGTATAAATGTTAGCATAAAAACTGAAGAAAAGGAGATAGCTGAAAAATCTCTGCACACAATGCTTAGTTCTCAGAAGTAAATCATATGTGCCATGTTGTTTCATTTAGGTTTTAAGAGTTAGCTGCTATAACGCCGGCTTTGCTTTCCTATAGTGTAAATGCTAATTTTACAGATAGGAATGTTAGCACAAAAACTGAAAGAAAGGAGATAGCCGCAAAATCTCTGCACAGAATTCTTAGGTGTCAGAAGTAAATCATATGTGCCATGTTGTTTCATTTATTTTAAAGAGTTAGCTGCTATACCGCCGCTTATGCTTTCCTATAGTGTAAATGCTAGTTTTACAGATAGGAATGTTAGCTCAGAAAATGCAGAAAAGGAGATAGGTGAAAAATCTCTGGACACAATGCTTAGTTCTCAGAAGTAAATCATATGTGCCATGTTGTTTCATTTAGGTTTAAAGAGTTAGCTGCTATACCGCCGATTATGCTTTCCTATAGTGTAAATGGTAGTTTTACAGATAGGAATGTTAGCACAAAAACTGAAGAAAAGGAGATAGCTGAAAAATCTCTGCACACAATACTTGGTTCTCAGAAGAAAATCATATGTGCCATGTTGTTTCATTTAGGTTTAAAGAGGTAGCTGCTATACCGCCGGTTATGCTTTCCTATAGTGTAAGTGCTAGTTTTACAGATAAGAATGTTAGCACAAAAACTGAAAGAAAGGAGATAGCCCCAAAATCTCTGCACAGAATTCTTAGGTCACAGAGGTAAATCATATGTGCCATGTTGTTTCATTTACGTTTAAAGAGTTAGCTGCTATACAGCCTATTATGCTTTCCTATAGTGTAAATGGTAGTTTTACAGATAGGAATGTTAGGACAAAAGCTGAAGAAAAGGAGATAGCTGAAAAATCTCTGCAAACAAAGCTTAGATCTCAGAAGTAAATCATGTGTGCCATGTTTTTTCATTTAGGTTTAAAGAGTTAGCTGTTATACTACCGGTTATGCTTTCCTATTGTGTAAATGCTAGTTTTACAGATAAGAACCTTAGCACAAAACCTGAAAGAAAGGAGATAGCCGCAAAATCTCTGCACACAATGCTTAGGTCTCAGAAGTAAATCATGTGTGCCATGTTGTTTCATTTAGGTTTAAAGAGTTACCTGCTATACCGCCGCTTATGCTTTCCTATAGTAAAAATGGTAGGTTTACACATAGGAATGTTAGCACAAAAACTGACGAAAAGGAGATAGCTGAAAAATCTCTGCACACAATGCTTAGTTCTCACAAGTAAATCATATGTGCCATGTTGTTTCATTTAGGTTTAAAGAGTTAGCTGCTATACCGCCGGTTACGCTTTCCTATAGTGTAAATGGTATTTTTACAGGTAGGAATGTTAGCACAAAAACTGCAGAAAAGGAGATACCTGAAAAGCCTCTGCACACAATGCTTGGTTCTCAGAAGTAAATCATATGTGCCATCTTGTTTCATTTAGGTTTTAAGAGTTAGCTGCTACACCGCTGGCTTAGCTTTTCTATAGTGTAAATGCTAATTTTACAAATAGGAATGTTAGCACAAAAACTGAAAGAAAGGAGATAGCCACAAAATCTCTGCACAGAATTCTTAGATCTCAGAAGTAAATCATATGTGCCATGTTGTTTCATTTAGGTTTAAAGAGTTAGCTGCTATACAGCCGGTTATGCTTTCCTATAGTGTAAATGGTAGTTTTACAGATAGGAATGTTAGGACAAAAACTGAAGAAAAGGAGATGGCTGAAAAATCTCTGCACACAATGCTTAGATCTCAGAAGTAAATCATATGTGCCGTGTTGTTTCATTTAGGTTTAAAGAGTTAGCTGTTATACTGCCGGTTATGCTTTCCTATAGTGTAAATGCTAGTTTTACAGATAAGAACCTTAGCACAAAACCTGAAAGAAAGGAGATAGCCTCAAAATCTCTGCACACAATGCTTAGGTCTCAGAAGTAAATCATATGTGCCATGTTGTTTCATTTAGGTTTAAAGAGTTAGCTGCTATACCGCCGGTTTTGCTTTCCTATAGTGTAAATGCTAGTTTTACAGATAAGAATATTAGCACAAAAACTGAAAGAAAGGAGATAGCCGCAAAATCTCTGCACAGAATTCTTAGGTCACAGAAGTAAATCATATGTGCCATGTTGTTTCATTTAGGTTTAAAGAGCTAGCTGCTATACCGCCGGTTATGCTTTCCTATAGTGTAAATGCTAGTTTTACTGATAAGAATGTTAGCACAAAAACTGAAAGAAAGGACATAGCCGCAAAATCTCTGCACAGAATTCTTAGGTCACAGAAGTAAATCATATGTGCCATGTTGTTTCATTTAGGTTTAAAGAGTTAGCTGCTATACCGCCGGTTTTGCTTTCCTATAGTGTAAATGCTAGTTTTACAGATAAGAATATTAGCACAAAAACTGAAAGAAAGGAGATAGCTGAAAAATCTCTGCACAAAATGCTTAGTTCTCAGAAGTAAATCATATGTGCCATGTTGTTTCATTTAGGTTTAAAGAGCTAGCTGCTATACCGCCGGTTATGCTTTCCTATAGTGTAAATGCTAGTTTTACAGATAAGAATATTAGCACAAAAACTGAAAGAAAGGAGATAGCCGCAAAATCTCTGCACAGAATTCTTAGGTCACAGAAGTAAATCATATGTGCCATGTTGTTTCATTTAGGTTTAAAGAGCTAGCTGCTATACCGCCGGTTATGCTTTCCTATAGTGTAAATGCTAGTTTTACTGATAAGAATGTTAGCACAAAAACTGAAAGAAAGGACATAGCCGCAAAATCTCTGCACAGAATTCTTAGGTCACAGAAGTAAATCATATGTGCCATGTTGTTTCATTTAGGTTTAAAGAGTTAGCTGCTATACCGCCGGCTTTGCTTTCCTATAGTGTAAAGGGTAGTTTTACAGATAGGAATGTTAGCACAAAAACTGAGGAAAAGGAGATAGCTGAAAAATCTCTGCACACAATGCTTAGTTCTCAGAAATAAATCATATGTGCCATGTTGTTTCATTTAGGTTTAAAGAGTTAGCTGCTATAGCGCCTGTTATGATTTCCTATAGTGTAAATGGTAGTTTTACAGATAGGAATGTAAGCACAAAAACTAAAGAAAAGGAGATAGCTGAAAAATCTCTGCACACAATGCTTAGTTCTCAGAAGTAAATCATATGTGCCATGTTGTTTCATTTAGGTTTAAAAGGTTAGCTGCTATACCGCCGGTTATGCTTTCCTATAATATAAAAGGTAGTTTTACAGATAGGAATGTTAGCACAAAAACTGAAGAAAAGGACATAGCTGAAAAATCTCTGCACAAAATGCTTAGTTCTCAGAAGTAAATCATATGTGCCATGTTGTTTCATTTAGGTTTAAAGTGTTAGCTGCTATACCGCCGGTTATGCTTTCCTATAATGTAAATGCTAGTTTTACAGATAAGAATATTAGCACAAAAACTGAAAGAAAGGAGATAGCCGCAAAATCTCTGCACAGAATTCTTAGGTCACAGAAGTAAATCATATGTGCCATGTTGTTTCATTTAGGTTTTAAGAGCTAGCTGCTATACCGCCGGCTTTGCTTTCCTATAGTGTAAATGCTAGTTTTACAGATAGGAATGTTAGCACAAAAACTGAAAGAAAGGAGATAGCCGCAAAATCTCTGCACAGAATTCTTAGGTGTCAGAAGTAAATCATATGTGCCATGTTGTTTCATTTAGTTTTAAAGAGTTAGCTGCTATACCGCCGGTTATGCTTTCCTCTAGTGTAAATGCTAGTTTTACAGATAAGAACGTTAGCACAAAACCTGAAAGAAAGGAGATAGCGCAAAATCTCTGCACACAATGCTAAGGTCTCAGAAGTAAATCATATGCGCCATGTTGTTTCATTTAGATTTAAAGAGATAGCTGCTATACCGCCGGCTTTGCTTTCCTATAGTGTAAATGCTAGTTTTACAGATAGGAATGTTAGTACAAAAACTGAAGGAAAGGATATAGCCGCAAAATCTCTGCACACAATGCTTAGTTCTCCGAAGTAAATCATATGTGCCATGTAGTTTCATTTAGGTTTAAAGAGTTAGCTGCTATCCCCTTAGTTATGCTTTCGTATATAGTAAATACTAGTATAAAGATTTGAATTTTAGCACAAAATAAGAAGTAAAGGAGATAGCTGCAAAATCTCTGCACACAATGCTTAGTTCCCAGAAGTAAATCATATGTGCCATGTTGTTTCATTTAGGTTTAAAGAGTTAGCTGCTACACCGCCAGTTATGCTTTCCTATAGTGTAAATGGTAGTTTTACGGATAGGAATGTGAGCACAAAAACTGAAGAAAAGGAGATAGCTGAAGAATCTCTGCACACAATGCTTAGTTCTCAGAAGTAAATCATATGTGCCATGTTGTTTCATTTAGGTTTAAAGAGCTAGCTGCTATACCGCCGGTTATGCTTTCCTATAGTGTAAAAGCTAGTTTTACAGATAAGAATGTAAGCACAAAAACTGAAAGAAAGGAGATAGCCGCAAAATCTCTGCACAGAATTCTTAGGTCACAGAAGTAAATCATATGTGCCATGTTGTTTCATTTAGGTTTAAAGAGCTAGCTGCTATACCGCCGGTTATGCTTTCCTATAGTGTAAATGCTAGTTTTACAGATAAGAATGTTAGCACAAAAACTGAAAGAAAGGAGATAGCCGCAAAATCTCTGCACAGAATTCTTAGGTCACAGAAGTAAATCATATGTGCCATGTGGTTTCATTTAGGTTTAAAGAGTTAGCTGCTATACCGCCGGCTTTGCTTTCCTATAGTGTAAATGGTAGTTTTACAGATAGGAATGTTAGCACAAAAACTGAAGAAAAGGAGATAGCTGAAAAATCTCTGCACACAATGCTTAGTTCTCAGAAGTAAATCATATGTGCCATGTTGTTTCATTTAGGTTTAAAGAGTTAGCTGCTATAGCGCCTGTTATGATTTCCTATAGTGTAAATGGTAGTTTTACAGATAGGAATGTAAGCACAAAAACTGAAGAAAAGGAGATAGCTGAAAAATCTCTGCACACAATGCTTAGTTCTCAGAAGTAAATCATATGTGCCATGTTGTTTCATTTAGGTTTAAAGAGCTAGCTGCTATACCGCCGGTTATGCTTTCCTATAGTGTAAATGCTAGTTTTACAGATAAGAATGTTAGCACAAAAACTGAAAGAAAGGAGATAGCCGCAAAATCTCTGCACAGAATTCTTAGGTCACAGAAGTAAATCATATGTGCCATGTTGTTTCATTTAGGTTTAAAGAGTTAGCTGCTATACCGCCGGTTATGCTTTCCTATAGTGTAAATGGTATTTTTACAGGTATAAATGTTAGCATAAAAACTGAAGAAAAGGAGATAGCTGAAAAATCTCTGCACACAATGCTTAGTTCTCAGAAGTAAATCATATGTGCCATGTTGTTTCATTTAGGTTTTAAGAGTTAGCTGCTATAACGCCGGCTTTGCTTTCCTATAGTGTAAATGCTAATTTTACAGATAGGAATGTTAGCACAAAAACTGAAAGAAAGGAGATAGCCGCAAAATCTCTGCACAGAATTCTTAGGTGTCAGAAGTAAATCATATGTGCCATGTTGTTTCATTTATTTTTAAAGAGTTAGCTGCTATACCGCCGCTTATGCTTTCCTATAGTGTAAATGCTAGTTTTACAGATAGGAATGTTAGCTCAGAAAATGCAGAAAAGGAGATAGGTGAAAAATCTCTGGACACAATGCTTAGTTCTCAGAAGTAAATCATATGTGCCATGTTGTTTCATTTAGGTTTAAAGAGTTAGCTGCTATACCGCCGATTATGCTTTCCTATAGTGTAAATGGTAGTTTTACAGATAGGAATGTTAGCACAAAAACTGAAGAAAAGGAGATAGCTGAAAAATCTCTGCACACAATACTTGGTTCTCAGAAGAAAATCATATGTGCCATGTTGTTTCATTTAGGTTTAAAGAGGTAGCTGCTATACCGCCGGTTATGCTTTCCTATAGTGTAAGTGCTAGTTTTACAGATAAGAATGTTAGCACAAAAACTGAAAGAAAGGAGATAGCCCCAAAATCTCTGCACAGAATTCTTAGGTCACAGAGGTAAATCATATGTGCCATGTTGTTTCATTTACGTTTAAAGAGTTAGCTGCTATACAGCCTATTATGCTTTCCTATAGTGTAAATGGTAGTTTTACAGATAGGAATGTTAGGACAAAAGCTGAAGAAAAGGAGATAGCTGAAAAATCTCTGCAAACAAAGCTTAGATCTCAGAAGTAAATCATGTGTGCCATGTTTTTTCATTTAGGTTTAAAGAGTTAGCTGTTATACTACCGGTTATGCTTTCCAATTGTGTAAATGCTAGTTTTACAGATAAGAACCTTAGCACAAAACCTGAAAGAAAGGAGATAGCCGCAAAATCTCTGCACACAATGCTTAGGTCTCAGAAGTAAATCATGTGTGCCATGTTGTTTCATTTAGGTTTAAAGAGTTACCTGCTATACCGCCGCTTATGCTTTCCTATAGTAAAAATGGTAGGTTTACACATAGGAATGTTAGCACAAAAACTGACGAAAAGGAGATAGCTGAAAAATCTCTGCACACAATGCTTAGTTCTCACAAGTAAATCATATGTGCCATGTTGTTTCATTTAGGTTTAAAGAGTTAGCTGCTATACCGCCGGTTACGCTTTCCTATAGTGTAAATGGTATTTTTACAGGTAGGAATGTTAGCACAAAAACTGCAGAAAAGGAGATAGCTGAAAAGCCTCTGCACACAATGCTTGGTTCTCAGAAGTAAATCATATGTGCCATCTTGTTTCATTTAGGTTTTAAGAGTTAGCTGCTACACCGCTGGCTTAGCTTTTCTATAGTGTAAATGCTAATTTTACAGATAGGAATGTTAGCACAAAAACTGAAAGAAAGGAGATAGCCACAAAATCTCTGCACAGAATTCTTAGATCTCAGAAGTAAATCATATGTGCCATGTTGTTTCATTTAGGTTTAAAGAGTTAGCTGCTATACAGCCGGTTATGCTTTCCTATAGTGTAAATGGTAGTTTTACAGATAGGAATGTTAGGACAAAAACTGAAGAAAAGGAGATGGCTGAAAAATCTCTGCACACAATGCTTAGATCTCAGAAGTAAATCATATGTGCCGTGTTGTTTCATTTAGGTTTAAAGAGTTAGCTGTTATACTGCCGGTTATGCTTTCCTATAGTGTAAATGCTAGTTTTACAGATAAGAACCTTAGCACAAAACCTGAAAGAAAGGAGATAGCCTCAAAATCTCTGCACACAATGCTTAGGTCTCAGAAGTAAATCATATGTGCCATGTTGTTTCATTTAGGTTTAAAGAGTTAGCTGCTATACCGCCGCTTTTGCTTTCCTATAGTGTAAATGCTAGTTTTACAGATAAGAATATTAGCACAAAAACTGAAAGAAAGGAGATAGCCACAAAATCTCTGCACAGAATTCTTAGGTCACAGAAATAAATCATATGTGCCATGTTGTTTCATTTAGGTTTAAAGAGCTAGCTGCTATACCGCCGGTTATGCTTTCCTATAGTGTAAATGCTAGTTTTACTGATAAGAATGTTAGCACAAAAACTGAAAGAAAGGACATAGCCGCAAAATCTCTGCACAGAATTCTTAGGTCACAGAAGTAAATCATATGTGCCATGTTGTTTCATTTAGGTTTAAAGAGTTAGCTGCTATACCGCCGGTTTTGCTTTCCTATAGTGTAAATGCTAGTTTTACAGATAAGAATATTAGCACAAAAACTGAAAGAAAGGAGATAGCTGAAAAATCTCTGCACAAAATGCTTAGTTCTCAGAAGTAAATCATATGTGCCATGTTGTTTCATTTAGGTTTAAAGAGCTAGCTGCTATACCGCCGGTTATGCTTTCCTATAGTGTAAATGCTAGTTTTACAGATAAGAATATTAGCACAAAAACTGAAAGAAAGGAGATAGCCGCAAAATCTCTGCACAGAATTCTTAGGTCACAGAAGTAAATCATATGTGCCATGTTGTTTCATTTAGGTTTAAAGAGCTAGCTGCTATACCGCCGGTTATGCTTTCCTATAGTGTAAATGCTAGTTTTACTGATAAGAATGTTAGCACAAAAACTGAAAGAAAGGACATAGCCGCAAAATCTCTGCACAGAATTCTTAGGTCACAGAAGTAAATCATATGTGCCATGTTGTTTCATTTAGGTTTAAAGAGTTAGCTGCTATACCGCCGGCTTTGCTTTCCTATAGTGTAAATGGTAGTTTTACAGATAGGAATGTTAGCACAAAAACTGAGGAAAAGGAGATAGCTGAAAAATCTCTGCACACAATGCTTAATTCTCAGAAATAAATCATATGTGCCATGTTGTTTCATTTAGGTTTAAAGAGTTAGCTGCTATAGCGCCTGTTATGATTTCCTATAGTGTAAATGGTAGTTTTACAGATAGGAATGTAAGCACAAAAACTAAAGAAAAGGAGATAGCTGAAAAATCTCTGCACACAATGCTTAGTTCTCAGAAGTAAATCATATGTGCCATGTTGTTTCATTTAGGTTTAAAGGGTTAGCTGCTATACCGCCGGTTATGCTTTCCTATAATATAAAAGGTAGTTTTACAGATAGGAATGTTAGCACAAAAACTGAAGAAAAGGACATAGCTGAAAAATCTCTGCACAAAATGCTTAGTTCTCAGAAGTAAATCATATGTGCCATGTTGTTTCATTTAGGTTTAAAGTGTTAGCTGCTATACCGCCGGTTATGCTTTCCTATAATGTAAATGCTAGTTTTACAGATAAGAATATTAGCACAAAAACTGAAAGAAAGGAGATAGCCGCAAAATCTCTGCACAGAATTCTTAGGTCACAGAAGTAAATCATATGTGCCATGTTGTTTCATTTAGGTTTTAAGAGCTAGCTGCTATACCGCCGGCTTTGCTTTCCTATAGTGTAAATGCTAGTTTTACAGATAGGAATGTTAGCACAAAAACTGAAAGAAAGGAGATAGCCGCAAAATCTCTGCACAGAATTCTTAGGTGTCAGAAGTAAATCATATGTGCCATGTTGTTTCATTTAGTTTTAAAGAGTTAGCTGCTATACCGCCGGTTATGCTTTCCTCTAGTGTAAATGCTAGTTTTACAGATAAGAACGTTAGCACAAAACCTGAAAGAAAGGAGATAGTGCAAAATCTCTGCACACAATGCTAAGGTCTCAGAAGTAAATCATATGCGCCATGTTGTTTCATTTTGGTTTAAAGAGATAGCTGCTATACCGCCGGCCTTGCTTTCCTATAGTGTAAATGCTAGTTTTACAGATAGGAATGTTAGTACAAAAACTGAAGGAAAGGATATAGCCGCAAAATCTCTGCACACAATGCTTAGTTCTCCGAAGTAAATCATATGTGCCATGTAGTTTCATTTAGGTTTAAAGAGTTAGCTGCTATCCCCTTAGTTATGCTTTCGTATATAGTAAATACTAGTATAAAGATTTGAATTTTAGCACAAAATAAGAAGTAAAGGAGATAGCTGCAAAATCTCTGCACACAATGCTTAGTTCCCAGAAGTAAATCATATGTGCCATGTTGTTTCATTTACGTTTAAAGAGTTAGCTGCTACACCGCCAGTTATGCTTTCCTATAGTGTAAATGGTAGTTTTACGGATAGGAATGTGAGCACAAAAACTGAAGAAAAGGAGATAGCTGAAGAATCTCTGCACACAATGCTTAGTTCTCAGAAGTAAATCATATGTGCCATGTTGTTTCATTTAGGTTTAAAGAGCTAGCTGCTATACCGCCGGTTATGCTTTCCTATAGTGTAAAAGCTAGTTTTACAGATAAGAATGTAAGCACAAAAACTGAAAGAAAGGAGATAGCCGCAAAATCTCTGCACAGAATTCTTAGGTCACAGAAGTAAATCATATGTGCCATGTTGTTTCATTTAGGTTTAAAGAGCTAGCTGCTATACCGCCGGTTATGCTTTCCTATAGTGTAAATGCTAGTTTTACAGATAAGAATGTTAGCACAAAAACTGAAAGAAAGGAGATAGCCGCAAAATCTCTGCACAGAATTCTTAGGTCACAGAAGTAAATCATATGTGCCATGTGGTTTCATTTAGGTTTAAAGAGTTAGCTGCTATACCGCCGGCTTTGCTTTCCTATAGTGTAAATGGTAGTTTTACAGATAGGAATGTTAGCACAAAAACTGAAGAAAAGGAGATAGCTGAAAAATCTCTGCACACAATGCTTAGTTCTCAGAAGTAAATCATATGTGCCATGTTGTTTCATTTAGGTTTAAAGAGTTAGCTGCTATAGCGCCTGTTATGATTTCCTATAGTGTAAATGGTAGTTTTACAGATAGGAATGTAAGCACAAAAACTGAAGAAAAGGAGATAGCTGAAAAATCTCTGCACACAATGCTTAGTTCTCAGAAGTAAATCATATGTGCCATGTTGTTTCATTTAGGTTTAAAGAGCTAGCTGCTATACCGCCGGTTATGCTTTCCTATAGTGTAAATGCTAGTTTTACAGATAAGAATGTTAGCACAAAAACTGAAAGAAAGGAGATAGCCGCAAAATCTCTGCACAGAATTCTTAGGTCACAGAAGTAAATCATATGTGCCATGTTGTTTCATTTAGGTTTAAAGAGTTAGCTGCTATACCGCCGGTTATGCTTTCCTATAGTGTAAATGGTATTTTTACAGGTATAAATGTTAGCATAAAAACTGAAGAAAAGGAGATAGCTGAAAAATCTCTGCACACAATGCTTAGTTCTCAGAAGTAAATCATATGTGCCATGTTGTTTCATTTAGGTTTTAAGAGTTAGCTGCTATAACGCCGGCTTTGCTTTCCTATAGTGTAAATGCTAATTTTACAGATAGGAATGTTAGCACAAAAACTGAAAGAAAGGAGATAGCCGCAAAATCTCTGCACAGAATTCTTAGGTGTCAGAAGTAAATCATATGTGCCATGTTGTTTCATTTATTTTTAAAGAGTTAGCTGCTATACCGCCGCTTATGCTTTCCTATAGTGTAAATGCTAGTTTTACAGATAGGAATGTTAGCTCAGAAAATGCAGAAAAGGAGATAGGTGAAAAATCTCTGGACACAATGCTTAGTTCTCAGAAGTAAATAATATGTGCCATGTTGTTTCATTTAGGTTTAAAGAGTTAGCTGCTATACCTCCGATTATGCTTTCCTATAGTGTAAATGGTAGTTTTACAGATAGGAATGTTAGCACAAAAACTGAAGAAAAGGAGATAGCTGAAAAATCTCTGCACACAATACTTGGTTCTCAGAAGAAAATCATATGTGCCATGTTGTTTCATTTAGGTTTAAAGAGGTAGCTGCTATACCGCCGGTTATGCTTTCCTATAGTGTAAGTGCTAGTTTTACAGATAAGAATGTTAGCACAAAAACTGAAAGAAAGGAGATAGCCCCAAAATCTCTGCACAGAATTCTTAGGTCACAGAGGTAAATCATATGTGCCATGTTGTTTCATTTACGTTTAAAGAGTTAGCTGCTATACAGCCTATTATGCTTTCCTATAGTGTAAATGGTAGTTTTACAGATAGGAATGTTAGGACAAAAGCTGAAGAAAAGGAGATAGCTGAAAAATCTCTGCAAACAAAGCTTAGATCTCAGAAGTAAATCATGTGTGCCATGTTGTTTCATTTAGGTTTAAAGAGTTAGCTGTTATACTACCGGTTATGCTTTCCTATTGTGTAAATGCTAGTTTTACAGATAAGAACCTTAGCACAAAACCTGAAAGAAAGGAGATAGCCGCAAAATCTCTGCACACAATGCTTAGGTCTCAGAAGTAAATCATGTGTGCCATGTTGTTTCATTTAGGTTTAAAGAGTTAGCTGCTATACCGCCGCTTATGCTTTCCTATAGTAAAAATGGTAGGTTTACACATAGGAATGTTAGCACAAAAACTGACGAAAAGGAGATAGCTGAAAAATCTCTGCACACAATGCTTAGTTCTCACAAGTAAATCATATGTGCCATGTTGTTTCATTTAGGTTTAAAGAGTTAGCTGCTATACCGCCGGTTATGCTTTCCTATAGTGTAAATGGTATTTTTACAGGTAGGAATGTTAGCACAAAAACTGCAGAAAAGGAGATAGCTGAAAAGCCTCTGCACACAATGCTTGGTTCTCAGAAGTAAATCATATCTGCCATCTTGTTTCATTTAGGTTTTAAGAGTTAGCTGCTACACCGCTGGCTTAGCTTTTCTATAGTGTAAATGCTAATTTTACAGATAGGAATGTTAGCACAAAAACTGAAAGAAAGGAGATAGCCACAAAATCTCTGCACAGAATTCTTAGATCTCAGAAGTAAATCATATGTGCCATGTTGTTTCATTTAGGTTTAAAGAGTTAGCTGCTATACAGCCGGTTATGCTTTCCTATAGTGTAAATGGTAGTTTTACAGATAGGAATGTTAGGACAAAAACTGAAGAAAAGGAGATGGCTGAAAAATCTCTGCACACAATGCTTAGATCTCAGAAGTAAATCATATGTGCCATGTTGTTTCATTTAGGTTTAAAGAGTTAGCTGTTATACTGCCGGTTATGCTTTCCTATAGTGTAAATGCTAGTTTTACAGATAAGAACCTTAGCACAAAACCTGAAAGAAAGGAGATAGCCTCAAAATCTCTGCACACAAAGCTTAGGTCTCAGAAGTAAATCATATGTGCCATGTTGTTTCATTTAGGTTTAAAGAGTTAGCTGCTATACCGCCGGTTTTGCTTTCCTATAGTGTAAATGCTAGTTTTACAGATAGGAATGTTAGCACAAAAACTGAAAGAAAGCAGATAGCCGCAAAATCTCTGCACACAATGCTTGGTTCTCAGAAGTAAATCATATGTGCCATGTAGTTTCATTTAGGTTTAAAGAGTTACCTGCTATCCCCTTAGTTATGTTTTCGTATGTAGTAAATACTAGTATAAAGATATGAATGTTAGCACAAAATCTGCAGTAAAGGAGATAGCTGCAAAATCTCTGTACACAATGCTTAGTTCTCAGAAGTAAATCATATGTGCCATGTTGTTTCATTTAGGTTTAAAGAGTTAGCTGCTATACCGCCGGTTATGCTTTCCTATAGTGTAAATGGTATTTTTACAGGTAGGTATGTTAGCACAAAAACTGAAGAAAAGGAGATAGCTGGAAAAACTCTGCACAAAAAGCTTAGTTCTCAGAAGAAAGTCGTATGTGCCATGTTGTTTCATTTAGGTTTAAAAAGTTAGCTGCTATACCGCCGGTTAAGCTTTCCTATAGTGTAAATGGTAGTTTTACAGATAGGAATGTTAGCACAAAAACTGAAGAAAAGGAGATAGCTGAAAAATCTCTGCACACAATGCTTAGTTCTCAGAAGTAAATCGTATGTGCCATGTTGTTTCATTTAGGTTTAAAGAGTTAGCTGCTATACCTCCGGTTATGCTGTCCTATAGTGTAAAAGCTAGTTTTACAGATAAGAATGTTAGCACAAAAACTGAAAGAAAGGAGATAGCCGCAAAATCTCTGCACAGAATTCTTAGGTCACAGAAGTAAATCATATGTGCCATGTTGTTTCATTTAAGTTTAAAGAGTTAGCTGCTATACCGCCCGTTATGCTTTCCTATACTGTAAATGGTATTTTCACAGGTAGGTATTTTAGCACAAAAACTGAAGAAAAGGAGATAGCTGAAAAATCTCTGCACACAATGCTTGGTTCTCAGAAGTAAATCATATGTGCCATGTTGTTTCATTTAGGTTTTAAGAGTTAGCTGCTATACCGCTGGCTTTGCTTTCCTATAGTGTAAATGCTAGTTTTACAGATAGGAATGTGAGCACAAAAACTAAAAGAAAGGAGATAGCCGGAAATTCTCTGCACAGAATTCATAGTTCTCAGAAGTAAATCACATGTGCCATGTTGTTTCATTCAGGTTTAAAGAGTTAGCTGCTATACCGCCGGTTATGCTTTCCTATAGTGTAAATGGTAGTTTTACAGATAGGAATGTTAGCTCAAAAAATGAAGAAAAGGAGATAGCTGGAAAAACTCTGCACAAAAAGCTTAGTTCTCAGAAGTAAGTCATATGTGCCATGTTGTTTCATTTAGGTTTAAAGAGTTAGCTGCTATACCGCCGGTTAAGCTTTCCTATAGTGTAAATGGTAGTTTTACAGATAGGAATGTTAGCACAAAAACTGAATAAAAGGAGATAGCTGAAAAATCTCTGCACACAATGCTTAGTTCTCAGAAGTAAATCATATGTGCCATGTTGTTTCATTTAGGTTTAAAGAGTTAGCTGCTATACCGCCGGTTATGTTTTCCTATAGTGTAAATGCTAGTTTTACAGATAAAATGTTATCACAAAAACTGAAAGAAAGGAGATAGCCGCAAAACCTCTGCACAGAATTCTTAGGTCAGAGAAGTAAATCATATGTGCCATGTTGTTTCCTTTAGGTTTAAAGAGTTAGCTGCTATACCGCCGGTTATGCTTTCCTATAGTGTAAAAGATAGTTTTACAGATAGGAATGTTAGGACAAAAACTGAAGAAAAGGAGATAGCTGAAAAATCTCTGCAAACAAAGCTTAGATCTCAGAAGTAAATCATGTGTGCCGTGTTGTTTCATTTTGGTTTAAAGAGTTAGCTGCTATACCGCTGGCTTTGCTTTCCTATAGAGTAAATGCTAGTTTTACAGATAGGAATGTTAGCACAAAAACTTAAAGAAAGAAATCTCTGCACACAATGCTTAGTTCTCAGAAGTAAATCATATGTGCCATGTTGTTTCATTTAGGTTTAAATTGTTAGCTGCTATACTGCCGGTTATGCTTTCCTATAGTGTAAATGCTAGTTTTACAGATAGGTATGTTAGCACAAAAACTGAAAGAAAGGAGATAGCCGCAAAATCTCTGCACAAAATTCTTTGGTCTCAGAAATAAATCATATGTGCCATGTTGTTTCATTTAGTTTTAAAGAGTTAGCTGCTTTACCGCCGGTTATGATTTCCTATAGTGTAAATGGTAATTTTACAGATAGGAATGTTAGCACAAAAACTGAAGAAAAGGAGATAGCTGAAAGATCTCTGCACACAATGCTTAGTTCTCAGAAGTAAATCATATGTGCCATGTTGTTTCATTTAGGTTAAAGAGTTAGCTGCTATACCGCCGGCTTTGCTTTCCTATAGTGTAAATGCTAGTTTTACAGATAGGAATGTTACCACAAAAACTGAAAGAAAGGAGATAGCTGCAAATGTCTGCACACAATGTTTGGTTCTCATAAGTAAATCATATGTGCCATGTTGTTTCATTTAGGTTTAAAGAGTTAGCTGCTATACCACTGGCTTTGCTTTCCTATAGAGTAAATGCTAGTTTTACAGATAGGAATGTTAGCACAAAAACTGAAACAAAGGAGATAGCTGCAAATGTCTGCACACAATGCTTGGTTCTCAGAAGTAAATCATATGTGCCATGTTGTTTCATTTAGGTTTAAATAGTTAGCTGCTATACCGCCGGTTATGATATCCTATAGTGTAAATGCTAGTTTTAAAGATAAGAATGTTAGCACAAAACCTGAAAGAAAGGAGATAGCTGCAAAATCTCTGCACACAATGCTTAGGTCTCAGAAGGAAATCATATGTGCCATGTTGTTTCATTTAGGTTTAAAGAGTTAGCTGCTATACCGCTGGCTTTGCTTTCCTATAGAGTAAATGCTAGTTTTACAGATAGGAATGTTAGCACAAAAACTGAAAGAAAGAAGATAGCTGCAAATGTCTGCACACAATGCTTGGTTCTCAGAAGTAAATCATAGGTGCCATGTTGTTTCATTTAGGTTTAAAGAGTTAGCTGCTATACCGCCGGGTATGCTTTTCTATAGCGTAAATGGTAGTTTTACAGATAGGAATGTTAGCACAAAAACTGAAGAAAAGGATATCGCTGAAAAATCTCTGAACACAATGCTTAGTTCTCAGAAGTAAATCATATGTGCCATGTTGTTTCATTTAGGTTTAAAGAGTTAGCTGCTATACCGCCGGTTATGCTTTCCTATAGTGTAAATGCTAGTTTTACAGATAGGAATGTAAGCAAAAAACTGAAAGCAATGAGATAGCCACAAAATCTCTGCTCAGAATTCTTAGGTCTCAGAGGTAAATCAAATGTGCCATGTTGTTTCATTTAGATTTAAAGAGTTAGCTGCTATAATGCCGGTTATGCTTTCCTATAGTGTAAATGCTAGTTTTACAGATAGGAATGTTAGCACAAAAACTGAAGAAAAGGAGATAAGTGAAAAATCTCTGCACAGAATGCTTAGTTCGCAGAAGTAAATCATATGTGCCATGTTCATTCATTTAGGTTTACAGAGTTAGCTGCTATACCGCCGGTTATGCTTTCCTATAGTGTAAATGGTAGTTTTGCAGATAAGAATGTTAGCACAAAACCTGAAAGAATGGAGATAGCTGCAAAATCTCTGCACACAATGCTTAGGGCTCAGAAGGAAATCATATGTGCTATGTTGTTTCATTTAGGATTAAAGAGTTAGCTGCTATACTGCCGTTTATACTTTCCTATACTGTAAATGCTAGTTTTACAGATAGGAATGTAAGCACAAAAACTGAAAGAAAGGAGATAGCCGCAAAATCTCTGCACACAATGCTTAGTTCTCAGAAGTAAATCATATGTGCCATGCAGTTTCAATTAGGTTTAAAGAGTTAGCTGCTATCCCCTTAGTTATGCTTTCGTATATAGTAAATACTAGTATAAAGATATGAATGTTAGCACAAAATCTGAAGTAGAGGAGATGGCTGCAAAATCTCTGCACACAATGCTTATTTCTCAGAGGTAAATCATATGTGCCATATTGTTTCATTTAGGTTTAAAGAGCTAGCTGCTATACCGCCGGTTATGCTTTCCTATAGTGTAATTGGTAGTTTTACAGATAGGAATGTTAGCAGAAAAACTGAAGAAAAGGAGATAGCTGGAAAATCTCTGCACACAATGCTTAGTTCCCAGAAGAAAATCATATGTGCCATGTTGTTTCATTTAGGTTTAAAGAGTTAGCTGCTATACCGCCGGTTATGCTTTCCTATAGTGTAAATGGTAGTTTTACAGATAGGAATGTTAGCACAAAAACTGAATAAAAGGAGATAGCTGAAAAATCTCTGCACACAATGCTTAGTTCTCAGAAGTAAATCATATGTGCCATGTTGTTTCATTTAGGTTTAAAGAGTTAGCAGCTATACCGCCGGTTATGCTTTCCTATAGTGTAAATGGTAGTTTTAGAGATAGGAATGTTAGCACAAAAACTGAAGAAAAGGAGATAGCTGCAATATCTCTGCACACAATGCTTAGATCTCAGAAGTAAATCATATGTGCCATGTTGTTTCATTTAGGTTTAAAGAGTTAGCTGCTATACTGCCGGTTATGCTTTCCAATAGTGTAAATGCTAGTTTTACAGATAAGAACCTTAGCACAAAACCTGAAAGAAAGGAGATAGCCGCAAAATCTCTGCACACAATGCTTAGGTCTCAGAACTAAATCATATGTGCCATGTTGTTTCATTTAGGTTTAAAGAGTTAGCTGTTATACCGGCGGCTTTGCTTTCCTATAGTGTAAATGCTAGTTTTACAGATAGGAATGTTAGCACAAAAACTGAAAGAAAAGAAATAGCCGCAATATCTCTGCACACAATGCTTAGTTCTCAGAAGTAAATCATATGTGCCTTGTTGTTTCATTTAGGTTTAAAGAGTTAGCTGATATTGTGCCGGTTATGCTTTCCTATGTTGTAAGTGCTAGTTTTACAGATAGGAATGTTAGCACAAAAACTGAAAGAAAGGAGATAGCCGCAAAATCTCTGCACACAATGCTTAGTTCTCTGAAGTAAATCATATGTGCCATGTTGTTTCTTTTAGGTTTAAAGAGTTAGCTGCTATCCCGCCGGTTATGCTTTCCTATGGTGTAAATGCTAGTTTTACAGATAGGAATGTTAGCAAAAAAACTGAAAGAAAGGAGATAGCCGCAAAATCTCTGCACACAATGCTTAGTTCTCTGAAGTAAATCATATGAGCCATGTTGTTTCATTTAGGTTTAAATAGTTAGCTGCTATACCGCCGGTTATGCTTTCCTATAGTGTAAATGCTAGTTTTACAGATAGGAATGTTAGCACAAAAACTGAAAGAAAGGAGATAGCCGCAAAATCTCTGCACACAATGCTTAGTTCTCAGAAGTAAATCATATGTGCCTTGTTCTTTCATTTAGGTTTAAAGTGTTAGCTGATATTGTGCCGGTTATGCTTTCCTATATTGTAAGTGCTAGTTTTACAGATAGGAATGTGAGCACAAAAACTGAAAGAAAGGAGATAGCCACAAAATCTCTGCACACAATGATAAGTTCTCTGAAGTAAATCATATGTGCCATGTTGTTTCATTTAGGTTTAAAGAGTTAGCTGCTATATCGCCGGTTCTGCTTTCCTATAGTGTAAATGCTAGATTTACAGATAAGAATGTTAGCACAAAAACTGAAAGAAAGGAGATAGCTGCAAAATCTCTGCACACAGTGCTTAGTTCGCTGAAGTAAATCATATGTGCCATGTTGTTTCATTTAGGTTTAAAGGGTTAGGTGCTATACCCTTAGTTATTCTTTCATATATAGTAAATGCAAGTTTAAAGATATGAATGTTAGCAGAAAATCTGAAGTAAAGGAGATAGCTGCAAAATCCCTGCACACAAGCTTAGTTCTCAGAAGTAAATCATATGTGCCATGTTATTTCATTTAGGTTTAAAGTGTTAGCTGCTATACCGCTGGTTATGCTTTCCTATAGTGTAAATGGTAGTTTTACAGATAGTAAAGTTAGCACAAAAACTGAAGTAAAGGAGATAGCTGCAAAACCTCTGCACACAATGCTTAGTTCTCAGAAGTAAATCATATGTGCCATGTTGTTTCCATTAGGTTTAAAGAGTTAGCTGCTATAGTGCCAGTTATGCTTTCCTATATTGTAAGTGCTAGTTTTACAGATAGGAATGTTAGCACAAAAACTGAAAGAAAGGAGATAGCCGCAAAATCTCTGCACACAATGCTTAGTTCTCAGACATAAATCATATGTGCCATATTTTCTCCATTAGATTTAAAGAGTTAGCTGCTATACTGCCGGTTATGCTTTCTATAATGTAAATGCTAGTTTTACAGTTAGGAATGTTACCACAAAAACTGAAAGAAAGGAGATAGCTGCAAAATCTCTGCACACAATGCTTAATTCTCTGAAGTAAATCATATGTGCCATGTTGTTTCATTTAGGTTTCAAGAGTTAGCTGCTATACCCTCAGTTATGCTTTCGTATATAGTAAATGCTAGTATAAAGATATGAATGTTAGCACAAAATCTGAAGTAAAGGAGATAGCTGCAAAATCTCTGCACACAATGCTTAGTTCTCGGAAATATATCATATGTGCCATGTTGTTTCATTTAGGTTTAAAGAGTTAGCTGCTATACCGCTGGTTATGCTTTCCTATAGTGTAAATGCTACTTTTACAGATAGGAATGTTAGCTCAAAAACTGAAGAAAATGAGAGAGCTGCAAAATCTCAGCACACAATGCTTAGTTCTCAGGAGTAAATCATATGTGCCATGTTGTTTCATTTAGGTTTCAAGAGTTAGCTGCTATACCCTCAGTTATGCATTCGTATATAGTAAATGCTAGTATAAAGATATGAATGTTAGGAGAAAAATTAAGTAAAGGAGATAGCTGAAAAATCTCTGCACACAATGCTTAGCTCTCAGTAGTAAATCGTATGTTCCATGTTGTATCATTTAGGTTTAAAGAGTTAGCTGCTATACCGCTGGTTATGCTTTCCTATAGTGTAAATGCTACCTTTACAGATACGAATGTTAGCACAAAAACTGAAGGAAAGGAGATAGCTGCAAAATCTGTGCACACAATGCTTAGTTCTCAGAAGTAAATCATATGTGCCATGTTGTTTCATTTAGGTTTAAACAGTTAGCTCTTATACCGCCGGTTATGCTTTCCTATAGTGTAAATGCTATTTTTAAAGATCAGAATGTTAGCAAGAAAACTGAAAGAAAGGTGATAGCTGCAAAATCTGTGCACACAATGCTTAGTTCTCAGAAGTAAATCATATGTGCCATGTTGTTTCATTTAGGTTTAAAAAGTTAGCTGCTATACCACCGTTTATGTTTTCCTATAGTGTAAATGCTACTTTTACAGATAGGAATGTTAGCACAAAAACTGAAAGAAATGAGTTTGCTGCAAAATCTCAGGACACAATGCTTAGTTCCCAGAAATAAATCATATGTGCCATGTTCTTTCATTTAGGTTTAAAGAGTTAGCTGCTATACCGCTTGTTACGCTTTCCTATAGTGTAAATACTTGCTTTACAGATAGGGAATGTTAGCACAAAAACAGAAAGAAAGGAGATAGCCGCAAAATCTCTGCACACAATGCTTATTTCTCAGAAGTAAATCATATGTGCCATGTTGTTTCATTTAGGTTTAAAGAGTTAGCTGCTATACCGCCGGTTATGCTTTCCTATAGTGTAAAAGGTAGTTTTACAGATAGGAATGTTAGCACAAAAACTGAAAGAAAGGAGATAGCCACAAAATCTCTGCACACAATACTTAGTTCTCAGAAGTAAATCATATGTGCCATGTTGTTTCATTTAGGTTTCAAGAGTTAGCTGCTATACCCTTAGTTATGCTTTCCTATAGTGTAAATGCTAGTTTAAAGATATGAATGTTAGCACAAAATCTGAAGTAAGGGAGATAGCTGCAAAATCTCTGCACACAATGCTTAGTTCCCAGAAGTAAATCATATGTGCCATGTTGTTTCATTTAGGTTTAAAGAGTTAGCTGCTATACCGCCGGTTATGCTTTCCGATAGTGTGAATGCTAATTTTACAGATAGGAATGTTAGCAGAAAAACTGAAAGACAGGAGACAGCCACAAAATCTCTGCACACAAAGCTTACTTCTCAGAAGTAAATCATACGTGACATGTTGTTTCATTTAGGTTTAAAGAGTTAGCTGCTATACCGCCGGTTATGCTTTCCTATATTGTAAATGCTAATTTTACAAATAGGAATGTTTGCACAAAAAATGAAAGAAAGCAGATAGCTGCAAAATCACTGCACACAATGCTTAGGTCTCCGAAGTAAATCATATGTGCCATGTTGTTTCATTAGGTTTCAAGAGTTAGCAGCTAATCCCTCAGTTATGCTTTCGTATATAGTAAATGCTAGTATAAAGATATGAATGATAGCGCAAAATCTGAAGTAAAGGAGATAGCTGCAAAATCTCTGCACTCAAAGCTTAGTTCTCAGAATTGAATCATATGTGCCATGTTGTTTCATTTAGGTTTAAGTGTTAGCTGCTATACCGCCGGTCATGCTTTCCTATAGTGTAAATGGTAGTTTTACAGATAGGAATGTTAGCACAAAAACTGAAGTAAAGGAAATAGCTGGAAAATCTCTGCACACAATGCTTAGTTCTCAGAAGTAAATCATATGTGCCATGTTGTTTCATTGAGGTTTAAAGAGTTAGCTGCTATACCGCCGGTTATGCTTTCCTATAGTGTAAATGCTAGTTTTACAGATAAAAATGTTAGCACAAAACTGAAAGAAAGGAGATAGCTGCAAAATCTTTGCACACAGTGCTTAGTTCTCAGAAGTAAATCATATGTGCCATGTTGTTTCATTTAGGTTTAAAGAGTTAGCTGCTATACTGCCGGTTATGCTTTCCTGTATTGTAAATGCTAATTTTACAGATAGGAATGTTAGCACAAAAACTGAAAGAAAGGAGATAGCTGCAAAATCTCTGCACACAATGCTTAGTTCTCTGAAGTAAATCGTATGTGCCATGTTTTTTCATTAGGTTTAAAGTGTTAGCTGCTATACCGCCTGTTATGCTTTCCTATAGTGTAAATGCTAGTTTTATAGATAGGAATGTTATCACAAAAACTGAATGAAAGGAGATAGCTGCAAAATCTCTGCACACAATGCTTAGTTCTCCGAAGTAAATCATATGTGCTATGTTGTTTCATTTAGGTTTCAAGAGTTAGCTGCTATACCCTCAGTTATGCTTTCGTATATAGTAAATGCTTGTATAAAGCTATGAATGTTAGCACAAAATCTGAAGTAAAGGAGATAGCTGCAAAATCTTGCACACAAAACTTAGTTCTCAGAAGAAAATCATATGTGCCATGTTGTTTCATTTAGGTTTAAAGAGTTAGCTGCTATACTGCCGGTTATGCTTTCCTATACTGTAAATGGTAGTTTTACAAATAGGAATGTTAACACAAAAACTGAAGTAAAGGAGATAGCTGCAATATCTCTGCACACAATGCTTAGTTCTCAGAACTAAATCATATGTGCCATGTTGTTTCATTTAGGTTTCTAGAGTTAGCTGCTATACCCTGTTATGCTTTCGTATATAGTAAATGCTTGTATAAACATATGAATGTTAGCACAAAATCTGAAGTAAAGGAGATAGCTGCAAATTCTCTGCACACAAAGCTTAGTTCTCAGAAGTAAATCATATGTGCCATGTTGTTTCATTTAGGTTTAAAGAGTTAGCTGCTATACTGCCGGTTATGCTTTCCTATACTGTAAATGGTAGTTTTACAGATAGGAATGTTAGCACAAAAACTGAAGGAAAACAGATAGCAGGAAAATCTCTGCACACCCTCCTTAGTTCACAGAAGTAATGCCCATGCGCCTTGGTCATTCAAGTAGGTTTAAAGTATAAGCTGCTTCATCCCCAGTTCATTCTGCAATATAGAAAAAGGGTTTGTTTTAGGGATAGGCAAAACTGGCACAAAAACTGAAGGAAAGCAGATAGCAGGAATAATCTGCACACCGTGCTTAGTTCACAGAAGTAAAGCACATTTGCCATGCTCATTCAAGTATGTTTGAAGAGTAAGCTGCTACAGGCCCATGTCATGCTTGCATATAGAGAATGGGTTAGTTCCAGGGATAGGCCAAGCAGGCACTAAAAGTGAATGAAAGCACATAGCAAGAAAATCTCTGCACATCTTGCTTATTTCCCAGAAGTAAAGCACATGTGCCATGGTCATTCAAGTAGGTTTAAAGAGTAAGCTGCTACAGCTCCAGGTCATTCTGCAATATAGAGAATGGGTTAGTTTTAGTGATAGGAAAGCTGGCACAAAAACTGAAGCAAAGCAGATAGCAGCAAAATCTCTGCACACACTGCTTAGTACACAGAAGTAAAGCATATGTGCCATGCTCATTCAAGTAGGTTTAAAGAGTAAAGCTGCGACAGCCCCAGGTCATGCTTGCATAAGAATAAAGGCGAATTTTAGAGATAGGCCAAGGTAGCACAAAAACTGAAGGAAGCCAGATAGCAGCAAAATCTCTGCACACCCTGCTTAGTTCACAGAAGTAAAGCACACGTGCCATGCTCATTCAAGTAGGTTTAAAGAAACAGCTGATTCTGCCCCAGGTCTTGGGTGCAGTTAGGGTGCACTTTGTATTGTCTCCCTGGGTGAGGAATACTGACTTTGGGGTTCTTTTTATGCTAGGTTTAGATAAGGTAGTGTGGAAGAGATATGGATAAGGCTATACTTGGGGATAGAGATAGGGGTAGTTTTAGGAATAGGCAAAGCTGGCACTAAATGTGAATGAAAGTAGATAGCACAGAAATCTCTTCACACCTTGCTTAATTTGCAGAAGTAAGTCTCATGTTCCATGATTGTACAACCAGGATTAAAGAGCAAGCTAACATTGTCCCAGGACTTGGGTGAGGCATATCCTCTAGAAATGGTTTTATCTCTTGGTGAAAACAGGCTTCTGTTTTGGTATCAGGGTAAGTCGTGGAAACCCTTTGCAGTTTACCACATGTGTACCTTGTTTAGTTCCCAAAACTAATGCACTAGCGATTCGGTCCAAGCACTCAGAGGGAATAGTGAGATCGATGTGACTGTAGTTAAGAGCCCACAGGGTGCAGGCAAAAAATCCCATGTGGTATGAAAGGACAGCATTAAAACACATTACATTTCAATGGGAATGAGGATCCAGGAGAGTGACTGCTTTGTATAGAAAACACCTTGCTGTCAAGGAGTACTGCATGCCTATGGAAAGTTAAATTCTTACACCTCATTCTGGTATCTCAGCCATATATACAGACATTGTGACAGAGATGGAAAGCCCATAGACAGCAAAGAGTTGCATTTCCTTAATAGTTATTAAAAGTAAAACACAAGGAACTCAATCATAGAACTCAGTTTAAAGAGTGGGCTAAGATTGACTTCGTGGTTCGGGTTATGCTAAGTTTAGACATGGTACAGCGAAAGGATATGTTATAGATATAATTGAGGATAAAGACAGGGTTAGTTTTAGAGACAGGCATAGCTGGCAATAAAAGTGAATGAAAGAATATAACAGGGAAATCTCTTCCAATGTTGCTTAGTTCACAGATGTAAAGTATATGTTCCATGGTCATACAATGAAGATTAATTAGCAAGCTAATATTCCTGCAGGTCTTCGGTGAGGCTCAGGTTCTATATACAGTTTCCTCTCTGGGTTAAGGCTTGGCTTCTGCTTAGGTCTCTGTGTAAATGTTGGAAAACCCTTATCAGTTTACCAAATGTGTACCTTGCTTTGACCCTTGCATTTTGGTTATATCATTATTTTAGAAGTGTGAGTTCAATATGATTGTAGGTAAGAGCTTACACATAGCAGGCAAAAGTCCCATGTACTACCTAAAGGGCAATGTTAGCACACATTACATTTCAATGTGGATGAGGTTTCAGTATTGTGCCTGGTTCCTTTATAGAAAAATCGCATTGCTGTTAATGAGACCTGTTTACTGCATTCTTATTGAAAGCCAGTCAATTATTTACTTCTCATTCTGGTATCTCAGTCATATATACACAAATTGTGTAAGTGAGGAAAATCCCATTGATTGCAAAGAATTGAGTACTGCATATTTCTGAAATGGAAACACAAGTTACTCGATCATTGAACTAAGTTTAAAGAGTATGGTAAGTGTGATTTTGAGTTCATGTCATGTTAGTGTCAGGAATATGGATATGAATATGCTTAGGAGTATAGATTGGCTTAGTCATAGGGCTAGGCTTAGCTGGCAGTATAATTGAAAGAAAGCACATAGAAGGGAAATCTCTGCATATGCTTCTTAACTCACAGAAATAAAGTATATGTGCCACTGTCATAGAACTAAGATAAAAGAGTGAGCTAATATTGTCCCAGGATGTGTGTTAGGCTTAGGTCTAAATCTAGCTAGGTTTCTTTCTAGGTGCAGATTTAGCTTCTGTTTAAGTGCCAGTGTAAGTGATAGAAAACCTTTAGCAGTTAACCAAATGTGTACATCCCTTCATTCCCAAACCTAATACCCTAGCAATCCGGTCCTAGCACTAAGTTTGAAGTGTGAGTTCAGTTTGATTGTAGCTAAGAGCCTACATGTAGCAGGCAAAAAATCTCATGTACTATGAAAAGGCAATGTGAAAATACATTTCAATGTGGTAGAGTTTCCAGTATATTGTCAGTTTCCTGCAAAGAGAAAACACACTGCTGTCAATCAGACATGTTTCCTGCATTCCTATTGAAAATAAATTAATTACATGCAACTCATTGTGATATCTCAGTTATATAAATGCAAGTTGTATAAGTGAGGAAAAGCCCATGGATGGCAAAGTGAATACTGCATAGTTCTCAAAAGTAAAGCACAGGGTACTTGAGCATAGAACTAAGTTTAAAGAGTGTGCTAAGCTTGACTTTAGAGTTCCTGTTATGGTAGGCTTAGTTATGGGTTAGGGGCAGGGATATGCACATGGATATGCTTAGGGATAGAGATAGTTAGTTATAGGCTTAGCTGGTACTATAAGTGAATGAAAGCACATAGCAGGGTCTCTGCATATGCTGCTTAGCTCACAGAAATAAAGCACATGTGCCATTGTCATTGAACTAAGATTAAAGAGTGAGGTCTATAGACCCAATTCTTGGATGAAGCCTACAGTCCAGATCTTGTTTTCTCTTTAGTTCAAGAATAGACTTCTCTTTAGGTGTCAGTGTCAGTGAGAGGAAACCCTTAGCAGTTAACCCAATGTGTACCCTGCTTAGTTCCCAAAACTATGGCCCTTGCAATTCAGTCCTTGCGTAAGTTTGAAGAGTGACTTCAGTATGATTGTAGTTTTTTTTAATTTTTTTATTATTGATTCTGTAAAAATATTACATTAAAAAAATATATGAGGACCCATTCAACCCCACCACCCCCACCCCACCACTCTCCCCCCAGCAACACTCATTCCCATCATCATGACACATCCATTGCATTTGGTAAGTACATCTCTGGGCACCTCTGCACCTCATGGTCAATGGTCCACATCATGGCCCATACTCTCCCCCATTCCATCCAGTGGGCCCTGTGAGGATTTACAATGTCCAATGATCGCCCCTGAAGCACCATCCAGGGCAGCTCCAAGTCCCAAAGACGCCTCTACATCTCGTCTCTTCCTGCCATTCCCCATACCCACTAGCCACCATGTCCACTTTTCCCACTCCAATGCCACCTTTTCTCTGTGGACATTGGATTGGTTGTGTCCATTGCACCTCTATGTCAAGAGGAGGCTCAGATTCCACATGGATACTGGATGCAATCCTCCCGCTTTCAGTTGTAGGCACTCTAGGATCCATGGTGTGGTGGTTGTCCATCTTCAACTCCATCTTAGCTGAGTGAGATGAGTCCAATAAATCAGATTGTAGGTGCTGGAGTCTGTTGAGGCTCAGGGCCTGGCTATCACATTGTCAGTCCAGAGATTCAGATCCCCTAAATATATCTTAAACCCCAACACCAACTACAACTCCAGCACAGTAAAGAGCCTACACACAGCAGGCAAAAAACAAAAACAAAAACAAAAAACCCATGTACTTCAAAAAGGGTAATTTTTTTTCCTCAAGTTTTTAGGTTTTATTCAAGTGTATTTTTAAATTCTTAATTATTCTTTATATTTTCAATTATTAAATGTACAAAATAAAGTTTAAAAAAAATAAAGTTTTCAGGATTTGACCATGTTGTCACATGTCAACATTTCATTCCCTCTTAAGGTTGAGTAAAACCATTGTATGGGAATACCACATTTCACATATCCATTCACATGTTGATGGCCACTTGGGTTGAGTCCAAGTTTTGGCAATAATGAATAATACCACTATGAACACTGGTGTGCATAAATGTGTTCCTGTCCCTACTTTTCTTCTTCTGGGCATATGCCAGAAGTGAGAATGCTGATCCTATGGCAACTGTACAGTTATCTTCCTTAGGAACTGCAACACCATCCTCCACAGAGGCTGCTCCATTTCTACAATCCCACCAGCAGATATGATGGTTACCTTTCCATCACATCCTCTCCAGTACATGTAGTTTTCTGATTTATTTTCTGTTTTTTAAATCATTGTACTTTGTTTTGGTTTTCTGTTTTTTGATAGTACAACACTAATAGGTATAAGATGGTATCTCACTGTACTCTTGATTAGCATTTCCCTAATAGCTAATGATGTAGAGCATCTTTTCATGTGCTTTTTAGCCATTTGTATGTATCTCCTCTTTGGAAAACTGTCTATTCAAATCTCTTGCCCATTTTTAAAAGACAGGTTGCCTTTTAATTCTTTTTTGTTGTTGTTGTTGTTGACACACATTACTTTTGAATGTGGATGAGGTTCCAGTATCATGCCTGGTTACTTTAGAGAGAAGGCATATTGCTGTCAATGAGACATGTTTACTGCATTCCTATTGAAAGTCTGTTAATTACATCTCATTCTGGTATCTCAGTCATATATACACAAGTTGTGTAAGTGAGAAAAAGCCCATAGGTGGCAAAGAAGTGTGTGTACTGCATAGTTATGAAAAGTAAAGCACAAATTACTCAAGCATAGAACTAAGATTAAAGAATGAAGTAAGACTGATTTTTGAGATCCTGTTATGCTAAGGTCAGGGATATGGATATGGATATGCTTAGGGGTATAGATTGAATTAGTGGTAGGGACAGGCTTAGCTGGCACTATAATTGAAAGAAAGCACATAGCAGGGAATTCTCTGCATATGCTACTTAGTTCACAGAAGTAAGGCATATGTACCATCATCATAGAACTAAGATTAAAGAGTGAGCTAATATTGCCCCTGGATGTGGGTTAGGCTTAGTGTCTAGATCCAGTTTGGTTTCTTTCTAGGTGCAGATTAAGCTTCTGTTTAAGTGTCAGTGTAAGTAATAGAAAACCCTTAGTAGTTAACCAAATGTGTACCTAACTTAGTTCCTGAACCTAATGCCCAGTGATTTGCTCCTAGCACTAAGTTGGGAGAGTGAGTTCAATAGGATTGTCAATTGTGAACCAATGTATATGAGGTGCAGAGGTGCCCAAAGATGTACTTACCAAATCCAATGGATGTGTCATGATGATGGGAATGAGTGTTGTTGGGGGGGGGAGAGGGGGGGTGGGGGGATGGGGTTGAATGGGACCTCACATTTATATTTTTAATGTAATATTATTACAAAGTCAATAAAAAATAAAAAAATTTAAAAAAAATAGGATTGTCATTAAGAACCCACACAGAGCAGGCAAAAAACCCATGTATTATGAAAAGTACCATGTGAAAACACATTATATTTCAATGGGGATGATGTTCAAGTATTGTGCCAGATTGCTTCAAAGAGAAAATGCATTGCTGTCAATGAGACATGTTTCTTGCATTATTATTGAAGGTAAGTTAGTCACTTACAACTCATTCTGGTACCTCAGTCATGCATATATATATATACACAAGCTGTGTAAGTGTGGAAAAGCCCACACAAGGCAAAGAAGTCTGTGTGCTGAATTTTTCACAAAAGTAAAGCACAAGTTACTCAAGGATTGAACCAAGTTTAAAGAGTGAGCTAAGATTGACTATTGAGTTCATGTTATGATAGGCTTAGTTATGGGTTAGTGGCAGGGATATGGATGTGGATATGCTTAGGGATAGTGATAGGGTCAATTTTAGGGATAGGTTTAGCTGGCACTATAATTGAAAGAAAGCACATAGCAGGGAAATTTCTGCATACTCTCCTTTGTTCAAAGAAGGAAAGCCTATGTACCACTGTCATACAACTAAGATAAAAGATCCAGCTAATATTGTCCCAGGACTTGGGTTGGGCTTAGCTTCCAGATCCTGTTGGGTTTCTCTCTAGGTGAAAAATAGTCTTCTGTTTAGGTGTTAGTGGAAGTGATAGAAAACCCTTAACAGGGAAGTGGACTTGGCCCAGTGGATAGGGCATCTGTCTACTACATGGGAGGTCCACAGTTCAAACCCTGGACCTCCTTGACCCATGTGGAGCTGGCCCACATGCAGTGTTGATGTGTGCAAAAAGTGTCATGCCATGCAAGGGTGCCCCCACATAGGGGAGCCCCATGCACAAGTAGTGAACCCCATAAGGAGAGCTGCCCAGCATGAAAGTTCAGCCTGCCCAGGAATGGCACTGCACACACTGAGAGCTGATGCAGCAAGATGATGCAACAACAACAAAAAAAGAGACACAAGATTCCCATGCTGCTGACAACAACAGAAGTGGACAAAAGAATAACATGCAGCAAATGGACACAGAGAACAGACAACTGGGGTTGTGGGGGAAGGGGAGAGAAATAAATTAAAAAAAAAACCTTAGCACTTAACCAAATGTGTACGGTGCTTGGTTCCCGAAACTAATGCCTTTGTGATTCAGCCCTAGCATGAAATTTGAAGAGTGCATTCAGTAGGGTTGCAGTTAAGAGCCTACACATAGCAGGCAAAAAAAACCCATGTATTGTGGAAAGGACATTGTGAAAACACATTACATTTCAATGTGGACCAGGTTCAAGTACCATGCCAGATTGCTTCAAAGTGTAAACGCATTGCTGTCAATGAGACATGTTTAGTGCATTCCTATTGAAAGTAAGTTCATTGCTTACAACTCATTCTGGTATCTCAATCATATATACACAAGTTGCATAAGTGAGGAAAAGCCCTTAGACAGCAAAGAAATCTGTGTGCTGCATAGTTCTCAAAAGTAAAGCACAAGTTACTCAAGCTTAGAACTAAGATAAATGAGTGAAGTGAGATTGACTTTTGAGTTCGTGGTATGCTAGGCTTTGGTATGGGTTAGAGGCAGTGATATGGATATGGATATGTTTAGGGATAGAGCTAGGGTTAGTTTTAGAGATAGGCTTAGCTGGCACTATAAGTTTAAGAAAGCAGATAGCAGGGAAATCTCTGCATATGCTGCTTAGTTCACAGAAGTAAGCATATGTACTGTTGTCATATAACTAAGATTAAAGAGCCAGCTAATATTGCCACAGGACTTGTGTTAGGATTAGGGGCCTGATCCTGTTAGGATTCTCTCTGATTAGATTTCTCTGCAGGTGAAGTATAGGTTTCTATTTAGGTGTCAGTGTAAGTGATAGAAAACCCTTGGCAGTTAACCAAAGGTGTACCTTGATTAGTCCCTGAAACTAATGCCCTAGTCATTCAGTCCTAGCACTAAGTTTGAAGAGTGAATTCAATATGATTACAGTCAAGAGCCTATACATAGCAGACAAAAAATAAACCCATGTATTATGAAAAGGACAATGTGAAAACACATTACATTTCAATGTAGATGAATTTCAAGTATTCTGCCAGATTGCTTCAAAGAGAAAACACATTGCTGTCGATGAGACATGTTTCCTCCATTCCTATTGAAAGTAAGTTAATTACTTATAACTCATTCTGGTATTTCAGTCATATATACACAAGTTGTGTAATTGAGGAAAAGCCCATAGACAGCAAAGTAGTGTGTGTACTGCATAGTTGTCAAAAGTAAAGCACAAGTTACTTGAGCATAGAACTAAGTTTAAAGAGATTGCTACGATTGGCTTTTGAGTTTGTGTTATGCTAGGCTTTTGTATGGGTTAGGGGCAGTGATATGGATATGGATATGTTTAGGGATAGAGATAGGGTTAGTTTTAGAGATAGGCTTAACTGGCAGTATAAGTGAAAGAAAGCACATAGCAGGGAAATCTCTCCACATGCTGCTTTACAGAAGTAAAGCCTATGTACTATTCTCAAATAACTAAGATTAAAGAGCCAGCTAATATTGCCCCAGGATTTGGTTTAGGCTTAGGGTCCAGATTCGGTTAGGTTTCTCTCTAGATGAAGACTGGACTTCGTTTTAGGTGTCAGTGTGAGAGAAAATCCTTAGGAGTTAACCAAATGTGTACCATGCTTAGTTCCCAAAAGTAATGCCCTTGTGATTCAGTCCTAGAACTAAGTTTTAAGACTGAGTTCAATAGAATTTTAGTTAAGATCCTACACCTAACAGGCAAAAAACCCTGTGTATTACAAAAAGACAATGTGAAAACACATTACATTCAATGTGGATGATGTTCAAGTGTCATTCCAGATTACTTCAAAGAGAAAATGCATTGCTGTCAATGAGACATGTTTCCTGCATTCCTATTGAAAATAAATTAATTACTTACAACTCATTCTTGTATCTCAGTCATATATACACAAGTTTTGTAAGTGAGTAAATGCACATAGGTGGCAAAGAAGTGTGAGTACTGCATGGTTCTCAAAAGTAAGTCGTAAGTAACTTGAGCATAGAACTAAGCTTAATGAGTGAGCTATCTTTGACTTTTATCATTGACTTTTGAGCTCGTGTTATGCTGTGCTTAACACAGCACATATCTGTGCTTAACACAGATAGGGATATGGATATGTATATGCTTAGGGATAGTTTTATGGAGAGGGTTAGCTGGCACTGTAAGTGAAAGAAAGCACATAGCAGGCAAATCTGTGCATCTCCTGTTCGGTTCACAGAAGTAAAGCATTTGTACATTGTCATAGAACTAAGCTTAAAGTGTGAGATAATATTGACCACAAGGATTGTGTTAGGCTTAGGGTTTTTGTTCTGGTCAGGTTTCTCTCTATGTGAAGAATAGGCTTCTGTTTAAGTTTTAGTGTAAGTGATAGAAAGCCCTTATCTGTTAATGAAATGTGTACGTATCTTAGTTCACAAAACTAATGCACATGCTAGTTTGTCCTAGCACTAAATTTAAAGTGTGAGCTTTTTATGAGTGTAGTTAATAAGCCTACACATAGCTGGCAGTAAAACCCTTGTATTACAAACAGGACAATTTTATAACTCATTACTTTTTAATGTGGATGTGATGCAACCTTCATGCTTCATTCCTTCTATTGGAAAACCTATTTATGTCAATTAAACATGTTTCTTGCATTCCTATTGAAAGTAAGTTAATTTCTTACATCTCATTGTGGTAACTCAGTCTTATATGCACAAGTTGTGTGAGAAAAAGTACATAGAAGGTATAGAATTGTGTGTAGTACATAGTTATCAAAACAAAAGTACAAGTGACTCTAGTATAGAACTAAATTTATAGAGTGAGCTTATATTGATGTTTTGGTTAGTGCTTTATTAGGGTTAGATTTTAGGTTAGGGATAAGGATAGTGTTAGGGTTATAGTTAGGGTTAGTGTTAGGGTATGTTTACCATTCAGTATAAGTAAAAGAAAGCACATAGCAGGCAATGAAGTGTCTATGCTGCTTAATTCACAATAGTAAAGTATATGTACCTGTGTATAGAACTAAGTATAAGAGTGAGCGAATAAGACTATTGGGTTAATGTTATGTTAGGTTTAGACCTAGGCTTAGGGACAGCATTAGGGATAGGGTTAGAGCTAGGTTTAGTTTTAAGGATAGCCTTGGCTTTCACTGTAAGTGAAAGAAAGCACATACAAGGTAAATAAGTGTATATGTTGCTTACTCCACAGTAGTAAATCACATGTACCTTTGTCTTAGAACTAAGTACAAAGAGAGTTCTAATATTGACTACAAGGATTGGGTTAGGCTTAGGGTTAGAAATCCAGTTAGGTTTCTCTCTAAGTGAAGAATAGGCCTCAGTTTAGATTTTAGTGAAAATGACAGAAAGCCCTTAGCAGTTAATGCAATGTGTACATTGCTTCGTTTGCAAAACTAATGCCCATGCTACTTTGTCCTAGGTCTAAGTTTAAAGAGTGAGCTCATTATGAGTATAGTTAAGAGCCTACACATAGCAGGCAATAAAACCTGTGTATAATGAAAAGGACAATGTTAAAACACATTACTTTTGAATGTGGATGAGATGCAAGCATTGTGCCTCATTGCCTAAGAGATAACCCATTGCTGTCAATGAGACATGTTTCCTAAATCCATATTGAAGTAAGGAAATTTTGTACATCATTGTGGCAGCTCAGACATATATACACAAGTTGTGTAAGTGAGAAAAAGCACATAGATGGCAAAGAAGTGTATAGTTCTCAAAAGTAATGCACAATTGACTCGAGCATAGAACTAAGTTTAAATAGTGAGCTAATATTGACTTTTGGGTTAGTGTTATGTTAGGGTTAGACTTAAGGTTAGGGACAGGGTTAAGGATAGGGCTAGGGTTTGGGTTAGAGTTAGGGTTAGTAGTAAGGATATTCTTACCTTTCACTATGAGTCAAAGAAAGCACATAGAGAGCAACAAAGTGTATATGTTGCTTAGTTCACAATAGTAAAGCCTATGTAACTCTGTCATAGAACTAAGTTTAAACTAAGCTAATATAGACAGTTGGGTTAATGTTATGTTAGGGTTAGAAATAGGGTTAGGGAGGGTTAGGGATTGGTATAGGGTTAGGGTGAGAGCTAGGGTTAGTTTTGGGGATAGGCTTAGCTTTCACTGTATGTGAAGGAAAGCACGTAGCATGCAAATAACTGTATATACCTCCTTGCTAACAGTAGTAAAGCATATGTACCATTGTCATAGAACTAAGCTTAAAGAGTGACATTATATTGACCACATGGATTGGGTTAGGCTCAGGCTTGAGGTCTGGTTCATTTTCTCTCTATGTGAAGCATAGGCTTCTGTTTAGGTTTTCCTCTAAGTGATAGAAAGCCCTTAGCATTTTATCAAATTTCTACATTGCTTAGTTCATAAAACTCGTGCACATGCTATTCTGTCCTAGCACTAATTTGAAAGAGTGAGTTCATTATGAGTGTAGGTAAGAGTCTAAACATAGCAGGCAAATAAAACCCATGTATTATGAAAAGGATAACATTAAAACACATTACTTTTGAATCATGGACAAGATGCAAGCATGGTACTTCATTGATTCTAAGAGAAGACACTCTGCTGTAAATAAGGTATGTTTCCTGCATTCCTATGGAAAGTAAATTGATTACTTATGTCTCACTGTGGTAGTTCAGTCATATATACACAAGTTGTGTAAGTGAGGAAAAGCACATAGATAGCAAAGAAGTGTGCATCCTGCATACTTCTCAAAAGTAAAGCCCAAGTTACTCGAGCATAGAACTAAGTTTAAAGAGTGAGCTAATATTGACTTTTGGGTTAGTGTTATGTTAGGGTTAGACTTCAGGTTAGGGACAGTATTAAGGATGGGATAGGGTTTGGGTTAGAGTTAGGGTTAATTTTAAGGATAGGCTTAGCTTTCAGTAATTGAAAAAAATGCACAAAGCCAGCCATGAAGTGTATATGCTACTTAGTTCACAATAGTAAAGCATATGTATCTTTGTCATAGAACTAAGTTTAATGAGTGAGCTAATATTGTCCTTTCAATTAATGTTATGTTAAGGTTAGACTTAGGGTTAGGGATAGGGTCAGTATAGGGATAGAGTTAGGGTGAGAGTGAGGTTTAGTGTTAGGTATAGGCTTAGCTTTCACTAAGTGAGAAAACACAAAGCAGACAACGAAGTGTATATGCTGCTTAGTTCACAATAGTAAAGCATATGTACCTCTGTCATAGAACCATGTTTAAAGAGTGAGCTAATATAGACTTTTGGGTTAGTGTTTTGTTATGGTTAAACTTAGGGCTAGGGACAGGTTTAGGGATAGGGATAGGGTTAATGTTAGGTTTAGGGTTAGAGTTAGGGTTAGTGTTAGGGATCAGCTTAGATTTCACTGTAAATGAAAGGAAGCACATAGCAGTGAAATAAATATATATGCTGTTTAGTTCACAGTAGTAAAGCATAGAACTCTGTTTAAAGAGTGAACTAATATACACTTTTGGGTTAGTGTTATGTTAGAGTTAGACAGGGTGAGGGATAGTGTTAGGGATAAGAATAGCATTAGGGTGAGAGGGTTAGTGTTAGGGATAGGATTAACTTTCACTAAGTGAAAAAATGCACACAGCAGGCAATGAAGTATATATGCTGCTTGATTCACATAGTAAAGCCTATGTACCTTTGTAATAGAACTAAATTTAAAGAATGAGCTAATATTGACCACAGGTATTGGGTTAGGCTTAGGGTTAGAGTTCTATTTAGTTTTCACTGTAAGTGAAGAATAGGGTTCTGTTTAGGTGTTGGTGTAAGTGATAGCACTGAACAGTTAATCAAACGTGTGCCCTTCTTAGTTCACAAAATGAATCCACATGCTATTCTGTTCCAGCACTAAGTTTAAAGAGTGAGTTCATTATAAGTGTAGTTAAGAGCCTACACATAGCAGACAAAAAAACTGTGTATTGTAAAATGGACAATGTGAAAACACATTACTTTTGAATGTGGATGAGATGCAAGCATTGTGCCTCATTGATTCTAAGAGATAATCCATTGCTGTCAGTGAGATATGTTTACTGCAACCATATGGAATAAGTTAACTTTTTACATGTCATTGTAGTAGCTCAGGCATATATACACATGTTGTGTAAGTGAATAAAAGCACATAGATGGCAAAGAAGTGTGTGTACTGCATAGTACACATGTTATTCAAGCACAGAACTAAGTTTAAAGAGTGAGCTAATATAGACTTTTGGTTAGTGCTTAGGATTTGGGACAGGGTTAGGGATAAAGATAGGCTTAAGGTGAGTGTCAGGGTTAGTGCTAGGGATAGGCTTAGCTTTCACTGTAAGTGAAAGAAAGCATATAGCAGGCAACAAAGTGTATATGCTGCTTAGTTCAGAATAGTAAAGCATATGTACCTTTGTCATAGAACTAAGCTTAAAGACTTAGCGAATATTGAACACAGGGATTAGGTTAGGCTTAGGGTTAGAGATCTGCTCAGGTTTCCCTCTAAGTGAAAAATAGTGTTCTGTTTAGGTTTTAGTGTAAGTGATAGAAAGCACTTAGCAGTTAGTCAATTGTGTACCTTGCTTAGTTCGAAAAACGAATGCACATGCTATTCTGTCCTAACTTAATAATTAGAAATAAAAAGAGAAAGAAAGGATGTAGACACTGAGGAAGAAATGGAAGAAATTGCTTTGTCACTGTACATACACAGCATGAAAGGCAAAATGTCAAAACAAACCTTTTTCATTTTTTGATACCCCAATTTATTTTTACTTTTTTTATTTTCCTAAATTAGTATGTATTCTATATCTAACCTTTAAACCCATCACTATATTCCATTTTACTATTAATGGAAACTGGAAATATATTAGGCTTCATTTTTAGGAAGTTTTGGACCACAGAGAGTTTCATCTATGGCAGGGGAGGAACACTGGTGTGGAGTGTTATTGATAGAGGGCACATGGTTGGGAGTGAGTTCTTCAGGGCATGTATACAGGGTACATAAGTGTTTGGATATTTTCATAGTGGTTAGAGTTAAAAATGTAAACTGAGGGAGTGCTGAGTTCCTAGTCAGGGGAGCTGTATCACATTCCCCAATTGAACAGGAACAATCCCCCAAGTGCAATGGCAAAGACCAATAAAGAATAATGGTCCAACAATGAGCCCTTGATACTGATGGCTATGCTTATGAGCCTGTGCACCTGA
>NW_026688125.1:906131-984704 GCF_030445035.2 Dasypus novemcinctus | reverse complement strand
GCCCGTTCGTACGGTCCGAAAGAGGAGGGCGAGAGGAGAAAGGGCTGGCTCATCGGTAGGGGTCATAGGGGTGCTCACGCGCCCCTCTCATGCCAGAAAAGAAACAGAGAGAAAGAGAGGTCAGTGACAAGGAAGAGGGAAGACTCTGGGCCTCTCCTCTCTGGGAGACAGGCCTGGCAGGGAGCCCAGGCCCAAGCCCGCAGGCCGCCTGTGGGAAATACCAGGATTCCCTTGACCGAAGGTGGAGGTGACGGCGATGGGAGACAGCATGTCCGTGACCACTGCCATGGGAGAGACCTGCAGGGCAACGCCTGCCGGCCCTAGGTTGGCCCCCCGCTTGACGAGGCCTCAGGGACTTTGGTTGGCGAGGAACCCCTGTCTGTCTTCAGAGGGAGCCGGCAGCCTGGCCCAACCCAGACCCTTGGCCTGGACCAGGTGAGCTCTCGGATGGAGAGGGGGTCTCCCAGCAGTCCCCGATCTGGCCCAGGGGTCCCTTCCCCCACAGCCCCTTGGGCAAGGGGCCCTGCCCCTCCCCCTGCCTTGGAATTCAGCCCTCTGCCCTGCAGCCAGTGTGAGGAAGGAACTATTCCTACCCAACAGTGGCCCCTAGCGGTGGAAGTTGTGGCTCTGCCTTTGGGCAAGGGAGCCGCTTTCTTGTTCCTGGAGCTTCTTCTGTCTCTTTGCTTTTCACCAGACAGATAGGAGAGCATACCTGTCCGGGACACAATAGCAGAGCTTCTCTTCTAGCCCAGTCCCCAGCCAGCAGGCTCCTCCCACGTCAGGGGTCCGCCACCCCTTCCATCCCCGTGGCCTCCTGGTGGCATTCGGTGTCTAGGTTTCGGAACCCCGTTTCCCCCAGCGCTTGAGGTTTCCTTGGCAGTGGACACGCTCCCCGGGCTGCATGCGGTGGGTCTCGGCAGGAGGCCTATCGGCCGCACCTGCCCCGGCACTGCCACTGGGGACAAGTCCCGAGTGGAGCCAAGGCCCCCTCGTCCATCACAACTGTCTTGCCACTCCCGGCCTTGGGCACCTCCTGCCAGCGGCCACCGTCTCCAGAGCAACCAGGCGGGGCGGGGTCGGGGCGAGTGTGCGGGGGCCGGGGTGAGGGGCGCCTGCGCGCCAGGGCGGCGGTGGGCGTGGCCGGCCCAGCGCTGGGGCGCCTGCGCCCTGGCCCCGGCTCGGCGGGCGTCGGAGAGCGGTCCACGGCGGCGCGAGAGGCCCGGCGCCCGCCCCCCGGCGCCGCCTGGCGCCCGGGGAAGAGGGGGTGGGGGGAGGCAGCGGATGGAGCGAGAGGGTGCTTGGATCCCACAGGGCTGTTGGATGCGCTTCTCCCGCTGGCAGGTGTCGGCACTAATTGCTTCCCTCCGTGGCCAGGACCATCTTCTCCCTCTCAGCTGCCCTGGGCAAGTCCAAGAACCTGAGCGCAGGTGGTGCACCTGGGCTGAGGCTCAGGTCGCGGCTGGCACGGGGCCTGTCCAGAGACATGCAGGAATCTGTCTCCTGAGCATGCACCAACCCAGTGCCAGGCTCAGCTGCAGCCAAAGTGACTGAAGAGGCATGCGGCGGGAGGCCCCTCTGCAACCGACTCCCCCCCAGGCAAGAGCACGGATTCCCAAGTAGGGCCCACTGGCAGGGCACTGGGGCCCAGAGCCACCTGCCATCCGCGGAGACCCGGGTGTCCCCGCAGCCCTCAGGGGCACCAGTGCCCGGGGCTTTATCGACTAGGCAGCTGCGCCTCGGCCAGAAGGGCTATCTGCTTTAGGGTGGAAATCTTGACAGGATACCTGCGGAACTGCCTGCTATGGGAGCTAGGAAGGACAATCAAGAGGAAAATCACCTGGTTGCGTGGCGTGCTCCGGCCGAGCGAAATGTGCTGAAGATGACGGGTTCTTATTTATTTATTCATTTATTTATTTATTTATTTATTTATTTATTCATTCATTCATTCGTTCGTTCATTTATGTCTTTATTTTTAAAAAGTGATGGTTACGACTCCAGTCAGTGCCCAAACAAGCCATACGTCCGCTTCGGACGGTCACCTTGGCTGCTGAGAATGTCCCTGGTCCGTGGAACACCTGGACCTGTAAGCCCACTTGACCGCAGTGCCTCAAGGGAGCAGAAAAGATTTCCACGGAAAAGTCTCACCACGCAATAGGGACGCAGTTCCGATTTGCGTCCCCCGAGCCCAGAGAAAAGGAAAACGCCCGTTCGTACGGTCCGAAAGAGGAGGGCGAGAGGAGAAAGGGCTGGCTCATCGGTAGGGGTCATAGGGGTGCTCACGCGCCCCTCTCATGCCAGAAAAGAAACAGAGAGAAAGAGAGGTCAGTGACAAGGAAGAGGGAAGACTCTGGGCCTCTCCTCTCTGGGAGACAGGCCTGGCAGGGAGCCCAGGCCCAAGCCCGCAGGCCGCCTGTGGGAAATACCAGGATTCCCTTGACCGAAGGTGGAGGTGACGGCGATGGGAGACAGCATGTCCGTGACCACTGCCATGGGAGAGACCTGCAGGGCAACGCCTGCCGGCCCTAGGTTGGCCCCCCGCTTGACGAGGCCTCAGGGACTTTGGTTGGCGAGGAACCCCTGTCTGTCTTCAGAGGGAGCCGGCAGCCTGGCCCAACCCAGACCCTTGGCCTGGACCAGGTGAGCTCTCGGATGGAGAGGGGGTCTCCCAGCAGTCCCCGATCTGGCCCAGGGGTCCCTTCCCCCACAGCCCCTTGGGCAAGGGGCCCTGCCCCTCCCCCTGCCTTGGAATTCAGCCCTCTGCCCTGCAGCCAGTGTGAGGAAGGAACTATTCCTACCCAACAGTGGCCCCTAGCGGTGGAAGTTGTGGCTCTGCCTTTGGGCAAGGGAGCCGCTTTCTTGTTCCTGGAGCTTCTTCTGTCTCTTTGCTTTTCACCAGACAGATAGGAGAGCATACCTGTCCGGGACACAATAGCAGAGCTTCTCTTCTAGCCCAGTCCCCAGCCAGCAGGCTCCTCCCACGTCAGGGGTCCGCCACCCCTTCCATCCCCGTGGCCTCCTGGTGGCATTCGGTGTCTAGGTTTCGGAACCCCGTTTCCCCCAGCGCTTGAGGTTTCCTTGGCAGTGGACACGCTCCCCGGGCTGCATGCGGTGGGTCTCGGCAGGAGGCCTATCGGCCGCACCTGCCCCGGCACTGCCACTGGGGACAAGTCCCGAGTGGAGCCAAGGCCCCCTCGTCCATCACAACTGTCTTGCCACTCCCGGCCTTGGGCACCTCCTGCCAGCGGCCACCGTCTCCAGAGCAACCAGGCGGGGCGGGGTCGGGGCGAGTGTGCGGGGGCCGGGGTGAGGGGCGCCTGCGCGCCAGGGCGGCGGTGGGCGTGGCCGGCCCAGCGCTGGGGCGCCTGCGCCCTGGCCCCGGCTCGGCGGGCGTCGGAGAGCGGTCCACGGCGGCGCGAGAGGCCCGGCGCCCGCCCCCCGGCGCCGCCTGGCGCCCGGGGAAGAGGGGGTGGGGGGAGGCAGCGGATGGAGCGAGAGGGTGCTTGGATCCCACAGGGCTGTTGGATGCGCTTCTCCCGCTGGCAGGTGTCGGCACTAATTGCTTCCCTCCGTGGCCAGGACCATCTTCTCCCTCTCAGCTGCCCTGGGCAAGTCCAAGAACCTGAGCGCAGGTGGTGCACCTGGGCTGAGGCTCAGGTCGCGGCTGGCACGGGGCCTGTCCAGAGACATGCAGGAATCTGTCTCCTGAGCATGCACCAACCCAGTGCCAGGCTCAGCTGCAGCCAAAGTGACTGAAGAGGCATGCGGCGGGAGGCCCCTCTGCAACCGACTCCCCCCCAGGCAAGAGCACGGATTCCCAAGTAGGGCCCACTGGCAGGGCACTGGGGCCCAGAGCCACCTGCCATCCGCGGAGACCCGGGTGTCCCCGCAGCCCTCAGGGGCACCAGTGCCCGGGGCTTTATCGACTAGGCAGCTGCGCCTCGGCCAGAAGGGCTATCTGCTTTAGGGTGGAAATCTTGACAGGATACCTGCGGAACTGCCTGCTATGGGAGCTAGGAAGGACAATCAAGAGGAAAATCACCTGGTTGCGTGGCGTGCTCCGGCCGAGCGAAATGTGCTGAAGATGACGGGTTCTTATTTATTTATTCATTCATTTATTTATTTATTTATTTATTTATTCATTCATTCATTCGTTCGTTCATTTATGTCTTTATTTTTAAAAAGTGATGGTTACGACTCCAGTCAGTGCCCAAACAAGCCATACGTCCGCTTCGGACGGTCACCTTGGCTGCTGAGAATGTCCCTGGTCCGTGGAACACCTGGACCTGTAAGCCCACTTGACCGCAGTGCCTCAAGGGAGCAGAAAAGATTTCCACGGAAAAGTCTCACCACGCAATAGGGACGCAGTTCCGATTTGCGTCCCCCGAGCCCAGAGAAAAGGAAAACGCCCGTTCGTACGGTCCGAAAGAGGAGGGCGAGAGGAGAAAGGGCTGGCTCATCGGTAGGGGTCATAGGGGTGCTCACGCGCCCCTCTCATGCCAGAAAAGAAACAGAGAGAAAGAGAGGTCAGTGACAAGGAAGAGGGAAGACTCTGGGCCTCTCCTCTCTGGGAGACAGGCCTGGCAGGGAGCCCAGGCCCAAGCCCGCAGGCCGCCTGTGGGAAATACCAGGATTCCCTTGACCGAAGGTGGAGGTGACGGCGATGGGAGACAGCATGTCCGTGACCACTGCCATGGGAGAGACCTGCAGGGCAACGCCTGCCGGCCCTAGGTTGGCCCCCCGCTTGACGAGGCCTCAGGGACTTTGGTTGGCGAGGAACCCCTGTCTGTCTTCAGAGGGAGCCGGCAGCCTGGCCCAACCCAGACCCTTGGCCTGGACCAGGTGAGCTCTCGGATGGAGAGGGGGTCTCCCAGCAGTCCCCGATCTGGCCCAGGGGTCCCTTCCCCCACAGCCCCTTGGGCAAGGGGCCCTGCCCCTCCCCCTGCCTTGGAATTCAGCCCTCTGCCCTGCAGCCAGTGTGAGGAAGGAACTATTCCTACCCAACAGTGGCCCCTAGCGGTGGAAGTTGTGGCTCTGCCTTTGGGCAAGGGAGCCGCTTTCTTGTTCCTGGAGCTTCTTCTGTCTCTTTGCTTTTCACCAGACAGATAGGAGAGCATACCTGTCCGGGACACAATAGCAGAGCTTCTCTTCTAGCCCAGTCCCCAGCCAGCAGGCTCCTCCCACGTCAGGGGTCCGCCACCCCTTCCATCCCCGTGGCCTCCTGGTGGCATTCGGTGTCTAGGTTTCGGAACCCCGTTTCCCCCAGCGCTTGAGGTTTCCTTGGCAGTGGACACGCTCCCCGGGCTGCATGCGGTGGGTCTCGGCAGGAGGCCTATCGGCCGCACCTGCCCCGGCACTGCCACTGGGGACAAGTCCCGAGTGGAGCCAAGGCCCCCTCGTCCATCACAACTGTCTTGCCACTCCCGGCCTTGGGCACCTCCTGCCAGCGGCCACCGTCTCCAGAGCAACCAGGCGGGGCGGGGTCGGGGCGAGTGTGCGGGGGCCGGGGTGAGGGGCGCCTGCGCGCCAGGGCGGCGGTGGGCGTGGCCGGCCCAGCGCTGGGGCGCCTGCGCCCTGGCCCCGGCTCGGCGGGCGTCGGAGAGCGGTCCACGGCGGCGCGAGAGGCCCGGCGCCCGCCCCCCGGCGCCGCCTGGCGCCCGGGGAAGAGGGGGTAGGGGGAGGCAGCGGATGGAGCGAGAGGGTGCTTGGATCCCACAGGGCTGTTGGATGCGCTTCTCCCGCTGGCAGGTGTCGGCACTAATTGCTTCCCTCCGTGGCCAGGACCATCTTCTCCCTCTCAGCTGCCCTGGGCAAGTCCAAGAACCTGAGCGCAGGTGGTGCACCTGGGCTGAGGCTCAGGTCGCGGCTGGCACGGGGCCTGTCCAGAGACATGCAGGAATCTGTCTCCTGAGCATGCACCAACCCAGTGCCAGGCTCAGCTGCAGCCAAAGTGACTGAAGAGGCATGCGGCGGGAGGCCCCTCTGCAACCGACTCCCCCCCAGGCAAGAGCACGGATTCCCAAGTAGGGCCCACTGGCAGGGCACTGGGGCCCAGAGCCACCTGCCATCCGCGGAGACCCGGGTGTCCCCGCAGCCCTCAGGGGCACCAGTGCCCGGGGCTTTATCGACTAGGCAGCTGCGCCTCGGCCAGAAGGGCTATCTGCTTTAGGGTGGAAATCTTGACAGGATACCTGCGGAACTGCCTGCTATGGGAGCTAGGAAGGACAATCAAGAGGAAAATCACCTGGTTGCGTGGCGTGCTCCGGCCGAGCGAAATGTGCTGAAGATGACGGGTTCTTATTTATTTATTCATTTATTTATTTATTTATTTATTTATTTATTCATTCATTCGTTCGTTCATTTATGTCTTTATTTTTAAAAAGTGATGGTTACGACTCCAGTCAGTGCCCAAACAAGCCATACGTCCGCTTCGGACGGTCACCTTGGCTGCTGAGAATGTCCCTGGTCCGTGGAACACCTGGACCTGTAAGCCCACTTGACCGCAGTGCCTCAAGGGAGCAGAAAAGATTTCCACGGAAAAGTCTCACCACGCAATAGGGACGCAGTTCCGATTTGCGTCCCCCGAGCCCAGAGAAAAGGAAAACGCCCGTTCGTACGGTCCGAAAGAGGAGGGCGAGAGGAGAAAGGGCTGGCTCATCGGTAGGGGTCATAGGGGTGCTCACGCGCCCCTCTCATGCCAGAAAAGAAACAGAGAGAAAGAGAGGTCAGTGACAAGGAAGAGGGAAGACTCTGGGCCTCTCCTCTCTGGGAGACAGGCCTGGCAGGGAGCCCAGGCCCAAGCCCGCAGGCCGCCTGTGGGAAATACCAGGATTCCCTTGACCGAAGGTGGAGGTGACGGCGATGGGAGACAGCATGTCCGTGAGCACTGCCATGGGAGAGACCTGCAGGGCAACGCCTGCCGGCCCTAGGTTGGCCCCCCGCTTGACGAGGCCTCAGGGACTTTGGTTGGCGAGGAACCCCTGTCTGTCTTCAGAGGGAGCCGGCAGCCTGGCCCAACCCAGACCCTTGGCCTGGACCAGGTGAGCTCTCGGATGGAGAGGGGGTCTCCCAGCAGTCCCCGATCTGGCCCAGGGGTCCCTTCCCCCACAGCCCCTTGGGCAAGGGGCCCTGCCCCTCCCCCTGCCTTGGAATTCAGCCCTCTGCCCTGCAGCCAGTGTGAGGAAGGAACTATTCCTACCCAACAGTGGCCCCTAGCGGTGGAAGTTGTGGCTCTGCCTTTGGGCAAGGGAGCCGCTTTCTTGTTCCTGGAGCTTCTTCTGTCTCTTTGCTTTTCACCAGACAGATAGGAGAGCATACCTGTCCGGGACACAATAGCAGAGCTTCTCTTCTAGCCCAGTCCCCAGCCAGCAGGCTCCTCCCACGTCAGGGGTCCGCCACCCCTTCCATCCCCGTGGCCTCCTGGTGGCATTCGGTGTCTAGGTTTCGGAACCCCGTTTCCCCCAGCGCTTGAGGTTTCCTTGGCAGTGGACACGCTCCCCGGGCTGCATGCGGTGGGTCTCGGCAGGAGGCCTATCGGCCGCACCTGCCCCGGCACTGCCACTGGGGACAAGTCCCGAGTGGAGCCAAGGCCCCCTCGTCCATCACAACTGTCTTGCCACTCCCGGCCTTGGGCACCTCCTGCCAGCGGCCACCGTCTCCAGAGCAACCAGGCGGGGCGGGGTCGGGGCGAGTGTGCGGGGGCCGGGGTGAGGGGCGCCTGCGCGCCAGGGCGGCGGTGGGCGTGGCCGGCCCAGCGCTGGGGCGCCTGCGGCCTGGCCCCGGCTCGGCGGGCGTCGGAGAGCGGTCCACGGCGGCGCGAGAGGCCCGGCGCCCGCCCCCCGGCGCCGCCTGGCGCCCGGGGAAGAGGGGGTGGGGGGAGGCAGCGGATGGAGCGAGAGGGTGCTTGGATCCCACAGGGCTGTTGGATGCGCTTCTCCCGCTGGCAGGTGTCGGCACTAATTGCTTCCCTCCGTGGCCAGGACCATCTTCTCCCTCTCAGCTGCCCTGGGCAAGTCCAAGAACCTGAGCGCAGGTGGTGCACCTGGGCTGAGGCTCAGGTCGCGGCTGGCACGGGGCCTGTCCAGAGACATGCAGGAATCTGTCTCCTGAGCATGCACCAACCCAGTGCCAGGCTCAGCTGCAGCCAAAGTGACTGAAGAGGCATGCGGCGGGAGGCCCCTCTGCAACCGACTCCCCCCCAGGCAAGAGCACGGATTCCCAAGTAGGGCCCACTGGCAGGGCACTGGGGCCCAGAGCCACCTGCCATCCGCGGAGACCCGGGTGTCCCCGCAGCCCTCAGGGGCACCAGTGCCCGGGGCTTTATCGACTAGGCAGCTGCGCCTCGGCCAGAAGGGCTATCTGCTTTAGGGTGGAAATCTTGACAGGATACCTGCGGAACTGCCTGCTATGGGAGCTAGGAAGGACAATCAAGAGGAAAATCACCTGGTTGCGTGGCGTGCTCCGGCCGAGCGAAATGTGCTGAAGATGACGGGTTCTTATTTATTTATTCATTTATTTATTTATTTATTTATTTATTTATTTATTCATTCATTCATTCGTTCGTTCATTTATGTCTTTATTTTTAAAAAGTGATGGTTACGACTCCAGTCAGTGCCCAAACAAGCCATACGTCCGCTTCGGACGGTCACCTTGGCTGCTGAGAATGTCCCTGGTCCGTGGAACACCTGGACCTGTAAGCCCACTTGACCGCAGTGCCTCAAGGGAGCAGAAAAGATTTCCACGGAAAAGTCTCACCACGCAATAGGGACGCAGTTCCGATTTGCGTCCCCCGAGCCCAGAGAAAAGGAAAACGCCCGTTCCTACGGTCCGAAAGAGGAGGGCGAGAGGAGAAAGGGCTGGCTCATCGGTAGGGGTCATAGGGGTGCTCACGCGCCCCTCTCATGCCAGAAAAGAAACAGAGAGAAAGAGAGGTCAGTGACAAGGAAGAGGGAAGACTCTGGGCCTCTCCTCTCTGGGAGACAGGCCTGGCAGGGAGCCCAGGCCCAAGCCCGCAGGCCGCCTGTGGGAAATACCAGGATTCCCTTGACCGAAGGTGGAGGTGACGGCGATGGGAGACAGCATGTCCGTGACCATTGCCATGGGAGAGACCTGCAGGGCAACGCCTGCCGGCCCTAGGTTGGCCCCCCGCTTGACGAGGCCTCAGGGACTTTGGTTGGCGAGGAACCCCTGTCTGTCTTCAGAGGGAGCCGGCAGCCTGGCCCAACCCAGACCCTTGGCCTGGACCAGGTGAGCTCTCGGATGGAGAGGGGGTCTCCCAGCAGTCCCCGATCTGGCCCAGGGGTCCCTTCCCCCACAGCCCCTTGGGCAAGGGGCCCTGCCCCTCCCCCTGCCTTGGAATTCAGCCCTCTGCCCTGCAGCCAGTGTGAGGAAGGAACTATTCCTACCCAACAGTGGCCCCTAGCGGTGGAAGTTGTGGCTCTGCCTTTGGGCAAGGGAGCCGCTTTCTTGTTCCTGGAGCTTCTTCTGTCTCTTTGCTTTTCACCAGACAGATAGGAGAGCATACCTGTCTGGGACACAATAGCAGAGCTTCTCTTCTAGCCCAGTCCCCAGCCAGCAGGCTCCTCCCACGTCAGGGGTCCGCCACCCCTTCCATCCCCGTGGCCTCCTGGTGGCATTCGGTGTCTAGGTTTCGGAACCCCGTTTCCCCCAGCGCTTGAGGTTTCCTTGGCAGTGGACACGCTCCCCGGGCTGCATGCGGTGGGTCTCGGCAGGAGGCCTATCGGCCGCACCTGCCCCGGCACTGCCACTGGGGACAAGTCCCGAGTGGAGCCAAGGCCCCCTCGTCCATCACAACTGTCTTGCCACTCCCGGCCTTGGGCACCTCCTGCCAGTGGCCACCGTCTCCAGAGCAACCAGGCGGGGCGGGGTCGGGGCGAGTGTGCGGGGGCCGGGGTGAGGGGCGCCTGCGCGCCAGGGCGGCGGTGGGCGTGGCCGGCCCAGCGCTGGGGCGCCTGCGCCCTGGCCCCGGCTCGGCGGGCGTCGGAGAGCGGTCCACGGCGGCGCGAGAGGCCCGGCGCCCGCCCCCCGGCGCCGCCTGGCGCCCGGGGAAGAGGGGGTGGGGGGAGGCAGCGGATGGAGCGAGAGGGTGCTTGGATCCCACAGGGCTGTTGGATGCGCTTCTCCCGCTGGCAGGTGTCGGCACTAATTGCTTCCCTCCGTGGCCAGGACCATCTTCTCCCTCTCAGCTGCCCTGGGCAAGTCCAAGAACCTGAGCGCAGGTGGTGCACCTGGGCTGAGGCTCAGGTCGCGGCTGGCACGGGGCCTGTCCAGAGACATGCAGGAATCTGTCTCCTGAGCATGCACCAACCCAGTGCCAGGCTCAGCTGCAGCCAAAGTGACTGAAGAGGCATGCGGCGGGAGGCCCCTCTGCAACCGACTCCCCCCCAGGCAAGAGCACGGATTCCCAAGTAGGGCCCACTGGCAGGGCACTGGGGCCCAGAGCCACCTGCCATCCGCGGAGACCCGGGTGTCCCCGCAGCCCTCAGGGGCACCAGTGCCCGGGGCTTTATCGACTAGGCAGCTGCGCCTCGGCCAGAAGGGCTATCTGCTTTAGGGTGGAAATCTTGACAGGATACCTGCGGAACTGCCTGCTATGGGAGCTAGGAAGGACAATCAAGAGGAAAATCACCTGGTTGCGTGGCGTGCTCCGGCCGAGCGAAATGTGCTGAAGATGACGGGTTCTTATTTATTTATTCATTTATTTATTTATTTATTTATTTATTCATTCATTCGTTCGTTCATTTCTGTCTTTATTTTTAAAAAGTGATGGTTACGACTCCAGTCAGTGCCCAAACAAGCCATACGTCCGCTTCGGACGGTCACCTTGGCTGCTGAGAATGTCCCTGGTCCGTGGAACACCTGGACCTGTAAGCCCACTTGACCGCAGTGCCTCAAGGGAGCAGAAAAGATTTCCACGGAAAAGTCTCACCACGCAATAGGGACGCAGTTCCGATTTGCGTCCCCCGAGCCCAGAGAAAAGGAAAACGCCCGTTCGTACGGTCCGAAAGAGGAGGGCGAGAGGAGAAAGGGCTGGCTCATCGGTAGGGGTCATAGGGGTGCTCACGCGCCCCTCTCATGCCAGAAAAGAAACAGAGAGAAAGAGAGGTCAGTGACAAGGAAGAGGGAAGACTCTGGGCCTCTCCTCTCTGGGAGACAGGCCTGGCAGGGAGCCCAGGCCCAAGCCCGCAGGCCGCCTGTGGGAAATACCAGGATTCCCTTGACCGAAGGTGGAGGTGACGGCGATGGGAGACAGCATGTCCGTGACCACTGCCATGGGAGAGACCTGCAGGGCAACGCCTGCCGGCCCTAGGTTGGCCCCCCGCTTGACGAGGCCTCAGGGACTTTGGTTGGCGAGGAACCCCTGTCTGTCTTCAGAGGGAGCCGGCAGCCTGGCCCAACCCAGACCCTTGGCCTGGACCAGGTGAGCTCTCGGATGGAGAGGGGGTCTCCCAGCAGTCCCCGATCTGGCCCAGGGGTCCCTTCCCCCACAGCCCCTTGGGCAAGGGGCCCTGCCCCTCCCCCTGCCTTGGAATTCAGCCCTCTGCCCTGCAGCCAGTGTGAGGAAGGAACTATTCCTACCCAACAGTGGCCCCTAGCGGTGGAAGTTGTGGCTCTGCCTTTGGGCAAGGGAGCCGCTTTCTTGTTCCTGGAGCTTCTTCTGTCTCTTTGCTTTTCACCAGACAGATAGGAGAGCATACCTGTCCGGGACACAATAGCAGAGCTTCTCTTCTAGCCCAGTCCCCAGCCAGCAGGCTCCTCCCACGTCAGGGGTCCGCCACCCCTTCCATCCCCGTGGCCTCCTGGTGGCATTCGGTGTCTAGGTTTCGGAACCCCGTTTCCCCCAGCGCTTGAGGTTTCCTTGGCAGTGGACACGCTCCCCGGGCTGCATGCGGTGGGTCTCGGCAGGAGGCCTATCGGCCGCACCTGCCCCGGCACTGCCACTGGGGACAAGTCCCGAGTGGAGCCAAGGCCCCCTCGTCCATCACAACTGTCTTGCCACTCCCGGCCTTGGGCACCTCCTGCCAGCGGCCACCGTCTCCAGAGCAACCAGGCGGGGCGGGGTCGGGGCGAGTGTGCGGGGGCCGGGGTGAGGGGCGCCTGCGCGCCAGGGCGGCGGTGGGCGTGGCCGGCCCAGCGCTGGGGCGCCTGCGGCCTGGCCCCGGCTCGGCGGGCGTCGGAGAGCGGTCCACGGCGGCGCGAGAGGCCCGGCGCCCGCCCCCCGGCGCCGCCTGGCGCCCGGGGAAGAGGGGGTGGGGGGAGGCAGCGGATGGAGCGAGAGGGTGCTTGGATCCCACAGGGCTGTTGGATGCGCTTCTCCCGCTGGCAGGTGTCGGCACTAATTGCTTCCCTCCGTGGCCAGGACCATCTTCTCCCTCTCAGCTGCCCTGGGCAAGTCCAAGAACCTGAGCGCAGGTGGTGCACCTGGGCTGAGGCTCAGGTCGCGGCTGGCACGGGGCCTGTCCAGAGACATGCAGGAATCTGTCTCCTGAGCATGCACCAACCCAGTGCCAGGCTCAGCTGCAGCCAAAGTGACTGAAGAGGCATGCGGCGGGAGGCCCCTCTGCAACCGACTCCCCCCCAGGCAAGAGCACGGATTCCCAAGTAGGGCCCACTGGCAGGGCACTGGGGCCCAGAGCCACCTGCCATCCGCGGAGACCCGGGTGTCCCCGCAGCCCTCAGGGGCACCAGTGCCCGGGGCTTTATCGACTAGGCAGCTGCGCCTCGGCCAGAAGGGCTATCTGCTTTAGGGTGGAAATCTTGACAGGATACCTGCGGAACTGCCTGCTATGGGAGCTAGGAAGGACAATCAAGAGGAAAATCACCTGGTTGCGTGGCGTGCTCCGGCCGAGCGAAATGTGCTGAAGATGACGGGTTCTTATTTATTTATTCATTTATTTATTTATTTATTTATTTATTTATTCATTCATTCGTTCGTTCATTTATGTCTTTATTTTTAAAAAGTGATGGTTACGACTCCAGTCAGTGCCCAAACAAGCCATACGTCCGCTTCGGACGGTCACCTTGGCTGCTGAGAATGTCCCTGGTCCGTGGAACACCTGGACCTGTAAGCCCACTTGACCGCAGTGCCTCAAGGGAGCAGAAAAGATTTCCACGGAAAAGTCTCACCACGCAATAGGGACGCAGTTCCGATTTGCGTCCCCCGAGCCCAGAGAAAAGGAAAACGCCCGTTCCTACGGTCCGAAAGAGGAGGGCGAGAGGAGAAAGGGCTGGCTCATCGGTAGGGGTCATAGGGGTGCTCACGCGCCCCTCTCATGCCAGAAAAGAAACAGAGAGAAAGAGAGGTCAGTGACAAGGAAGAGGGAAGACTCTGGGCCTCTCCTCTCTGGGAGACAGGCCTGGCAGGGAGCCCAGGCCCAAGCCCGCAGGCCGCCTGTGGGAAATACCAGGATTCCCTTGACCGAAGGTGGAGGTGACGGCGATGGGAGACAGCATGTCCGTGATCATTGCCATGGGAGAGACCTGCAGGGCAACGCCTGCCGGCCCTAGGTTGGCCCCCCGCTTGACGAGGCCTCAGGGACTTTGGTTGGCGAGGAACCCCTGTCTGTCTTCAGAGGGAGCCGGCAGCCTGGCCCAACCCAGACCCTTGGCCTGGACCAGGTGAGCTCTCGGATGGAGAGGGGGTCTCCCAGCAGTCCCCGATCTGGCCCAGGGGTCCCTTCCCCCACAGCCCCTTGGGCAAGGGGCCCTGCCCCTCCCCCTGCCTTGGAATTCAGCCCTCTGCCCTGCAGCCAGTGTGAGGAAGGAACTATTCCTACCCAACAGTGGCCCCTAGCGGTGGAAGTTGTGGCTCTGCCTTTGGGCAAGGGAGCCGCTTTCTTGTTCCTGGAGCTTCTTCTGTCTCTTTGCTTTTCACCAGACAGATAGGAGAGCATACCTGTCCGGGACACAATAGCAGAGCTTCTCTTCTAGCCCAGTCCCCAGCCAGCAGGCTCCTCCCACGTCAGGGGTCCGCCACCCCTTCCATCCCCGTGGCCTCCTGGTGGCATTCGGTGTCTAGGTTTCGGAACCCCGTTTCCCCCAGCGCTTGAGGTTTCCTTGGCAGTGGACACGCTCCCCGGGCTGCATGCGGTGGGTCTCGGCAGGAGGCCTATCGGCCGCACCTGCCCCGGCACTGCCACTGGGGACAAGTCCCGAGTGGAGCCAAGGCCCCCTCGTCCATCACAACTGTCTTGCCACTCCCGGCCTTGGGCACCTCCTGCCAGCGGCCACCGTCTCCAGAGCAACCAGGCGGGGCGGGGTCGGGGCGAGTGTGCGGGGGCCGGGGTGAGGGGCGCCTGCGCGCCAGGGCGGCGGTGGGCGTGGCCGGCCCAGCGCTGGGGCGCCTGCGGCCTGGCCCCGGCTCGGCGGGCGTCGGAGAGCGGTCCACGGCGGCGCGAGAGGCCCGGCGCCCGCCCCCCGGCGCCGCCTGGCGCCCGGGGAAGAGGGGGTGGGGGGAGGCAGCGGATGGAGCGAGAGGGTGCTTGGATCCCACAGGGCTGTTGGATGCGCTTCTCCCGCTGGCAGGTGTCGGCACTAATTGCTTCCCTCCGTGGCCAGGACCATCTTCTCCCTCTCAGCTGCCCTGGGCAAGTCCAAGAACCTGAGCGCAGGTGGTGCACCTGGGCTGAGGCTCAGGTCCCGGCTGGCACGGGGCCTGTCCAGAGACATGCAGGAATCTGTCTCCTGAGCATGCACCAACCCAGTGCCAGGCTCAGCTGCAGCCAAAGTGACTGAAGAGGCATGCGGCGGGAGGCCCCTCTGCAACCGACTCCCCCCCAGGCAAGAGCACGGATTCCCAAGTAGGGCCCACTGGCAGGGCACTGGGGCCCAGAGCCACCTGCCATCCGCGGAGACCCGGGTGTCCCCGCAGCCCTCAGGGGCACCAGTGCCCGGGGCTTTATCGACTAGGCAGCTGCGCCTCGGCCAGAAGGGCTATCTGCTTTAGGGTGGAAATCTTGACAGGATACCTGCGGAACTGCCTGCTATGGGAGCTAGGAAGGACAATCAAGAGGAAAATCACCTGGTTGCGTGGCGTGCTCCGGCCGAGCGAAATGTGCTGAAGATGACGGGTTCTTATTTATTTATTCATTTATTTATTTATTTATTTATTTATTCATTCATTCGTTCGTTCATTTCTGTCTTTATTTTTAAAAAGTGATGGTTACGACTCCAGTCAGTGCCCAAACAAGCCATACGTCCGCTTCGGACGGTCACCTTGGCTGCTGAGAATGTCCCTGGTCCGTGGAACACCTGGACCTGTAAGCCCACTTGACCGCAGTGCCTCAAGGGAGCAGAAAAGATTTCCACGGAAAAGTCTCACCACGCAATAGGGACGCAGTTCCGATTTGCGTCCCCCGAGCCCAGAGAAAAGGAAAACGCCCGTTCGTACGGTCCGAAAGAGGAGGGCGAGAGGAGAAAGGGCTGGCTCATCGGTAGGGGTCATAGGGGTGCTCACGCGCCCCTCTCATGCCAGAAAAGAAACAGAGAGAAAGAGAGGTCAGTGACAAGGAAGAGGGAAGACTCTGGGCCTCTCCTCTCTGGGAGACAGGCCTGGCAGGGAGCCCAGGCCCAAGCCCGCAGGCCGCCTGTGGGAAATACCAGGATTCCCTTGACCGAAGGTGGAGGTGACGGCGATGGGAGACAGCATGTCCGTGATCATTGCCATGGGAGAGACCTGCAGGGCAACGCCTGCCGGCCCTAGGTTGGCCCCCCGCTTGACGAGGCCTCAGGGACTTTGGTTGGCGAGGAACCCCTGTCTGTCTTCAGAGGGAGCCGGCAGCCTGGCCCAACCCAGACCCTTGGCCTGGACCAGGTGAGCTCTCGGATGGAGAGGGGGTCTCCCAGCAGTCCCCGATCTGGCCCAGGGGTCCCTTCCCCCACAGCCCCTTGGGCAAGGGGCCCTGCCCCTCCCCCTGCCTTGGAATTCAGCCCTCTGCCCTGCAGCCAGTGTGAGGAAGGAACTATTCCTACCCAACAGTGGCCCCTAGCGGTGGAAGTTGTGGCTCTGCCTTTGGGCAAGGGAGCCGCTTTCTTGTTCCTGGAGCTTCTTCTGTCTCTTTGCTTTTCACCAGACAGATAGGAGAGCATACCTGTCCGGGACACAATAGCAGAGCTTCTCTTCTAGCCCAGTCCCCAGCCAGCAGGCTCCTCCCACGTCAGGGGTCCGCCACCCCTTCCATCCCCGTGGCCTCCTGGTGGCATTCGGTGTCTAGGTTTCGGAACCCCGTTTCCCCCAGCGCTTGAGGTTTCCTTGGCAGTGGACACGCTCCCCGGGCTGCATGCGGTGGGTCTCGGCAGGAGGCCTATCGGCCGCACCTGCCCCGGCACTGCCACTGGGGACAAGTCCCGAGTGGAGCCAAGGCCCCCTCGTCCATCACAACTGTCTTGCCACTCCCGGCCTTGGGCACCTCCTGCCAGCGGCCACCGTCTCCAGAGCAACCAGGCGGGGCGGGGTCGGGGCGAGTGTGCGGGGGCCGGGGTGAGGGGCGCCTGCGCGCCAGGGCGGCGGTGGGCGTGGCCGGCCCAGCGCTGGGGCGCCTGCGGCCTGGCCCCGGCTCGGCGGGCGTCGGAGAGCGGTCCACGGCGGCGCGAGAGGCCCGGCGCCCGCCCCCCGGCGCCGCCTGGCGCCCGGGGAAGAGGGGGTGGGGGGAGGCAGCGGATGGAGCGAGAGGGTGCTTGGATCCCACAGGGCTGTTGGATGCGCTTCTCCCGCTGGCAGGTGTCGGCACTAATTGCTTCCCTCCGTGGCCAGGACCATCTTCTCCCTCTCAGCTGCCCTGGGCAAGTCCAAGAACCTGAGCGCAGGTGGTGCACCTGGGCTGAGGCTCAGGTCCCGGCTGGCACGGGGCCTGTCCAGAGACATGCAGGAATCTGTCTCCTGAGCATGCACCAACCCAGTGCCAGGCTCAGCTGCAGCCAAAGTGACTGAAGAGGCATGCGGCGGGAGGCCCCTCTGCAACCGACTCCCCCCCAGGCAAGAGCACGGATTCCCAAGTAGGGCCCACTGGCAGGGCACTGGGGCCCAGAGCCACCTGCCATCCGCGGAGACCCGGGTGTCCCCGCAGCCCTCAGGGGCACCAGTGCCCGGGGCTTTATCGACTAGGCAGCTGCGCCTCGGCCAGAAGGGCTATCTGCTTTAGGGTGGAAATCTTGACAGGATACCTGCGGAACTGCCTGCTATGGGAGCTAGGAAGGACAATCAAGAGGAAAATCACCTGGTTGCGTGGCGTGCTCCGGCCGAGCGAAATGTGCTGAAGATGACGGGTTCTTATTTATTTATTCATTTATTTATTTATTTATTTATTTATTCATTCATTCGTTCGTTCATTTCTGTCTTTATTTTTAAAAAGTGATGGTTACGACTCCAGTCAGTGCCCAAACAAGCCATACGTCCGCTTCGGACGGTCACCTTGGCTGCTGAGAATGTCCCTGGTCCGTGGAACACCTGGACCTGTAAGCCCACTTGACCGCAGTGCCTCAAGGGAGCAGAAAAGATTTCCACGGAAAAGTCTCACCACGCAATAGGGACGCAGTTCCGATTTGCGTCCCCCGAGCCCAGAGAAAAGGAAAACGCCCGTTCGTACGGTCCGAAAGAGGAGGGCGAGAGGAGAAAGGGCTGGCTCATCGGTAGGGGTCATAGGGGTGCTCACGCGCCCCTCTCATGCCAGAAAAGAAACAGAGAGAAAGAGAGGTCAGTGACAAGGAAGAGGGAAGACTCTGGGCCTCTCCTCTCTGGGAGACAGGCCTGGCAGGGAGCCCAGGCCCAAGCCCGCAGGCCGCCTGTGGGAAATACCAGGATTCCCTTGACCGAAGGTGGAGGTGACGGCGATGGGAGACAGCATGTCCGTGACCATTGCCATGGGAGAGACCTGCAGGGCAACGCCTGCCCGCCCTAGGTTGGCCCCCCACTTGACGAGGCCTCAGGGACTTTGGTTGGCGAGGAACCCCTGTCTGTCTTCAGAGGGAGCCGGCAGCCTGGCCCAACCCAGACCCTTGGCCTGGACCAGGTGAGCTCTCGGATGGAGAGGGGGTCTCCCAGCAGTCCCCGATCTGGACCAGGGGTCCCTTCCCCCACAGCCCCTTGGGCAAGGGGCCCTGCCCCTCCCCCTGCCTTGGAATTCAGCCCTCTGCCCTGCAGCCAGTGTGAGGAAGGAACTATTCCTACCCAACAGTGGCCCCTAGCGGTGGAAGTTGTGGCTCTGCCTTTGGGCAAGGGAGCCGCTTTCTTGTTCCTGGAGCTTCTTCTGTCTCTTTGCTTTTCACCAGACAGATAGGAGAGCATACCTGTCCGGGACACAATAGCAGAGCTTCTCTTCTAGCCCAGTCCCCAGCCAGCAGGCTCCTCCCACGTCAGGGGTCCGCCACCCCTTCCATCCCCGTGGCCTCCTGGTGGCATTCGGTGTCTAGGTTTCGGAACCCCGTTTCCCCCAGCGCTTGAGGTTTCCTTGGCAGTGGACACGCTCCCCGGGCTGCATGCGGTGGGTCTCGGCAGGAGGCCTATCGGCCGCACCTGCCCCGGCACTGCCACTGGGGACAAGTCCCGAGTGGAGCCAAGGCCCCCTCGTCCATCACAACTGTCTTGCCACTCCCGGCCTTGGGCACCTCCTGCCAGCGGCCACCGTCTCCAGAGCAACCAGGCGGGGCGGGGTCGGGGCGAGTGTGCGGGGGCCGGGGTGAGGGGCGCCTGCGCGCCAGGGCGGCGGTGGGCGTGGCCGGCCCAGCGCTGGGGCGCCTGCGCCCTGGCCCCGGCTCGGCGGGCGTCGGAGAGCGGTCCACGGCGGCGCGAGAGGCCCGGCGCCCGCCCCCCGGCGCCGCCTGGCGCCCGGGGAAGAGGGGGTGGGGGGAGGCAGCGGATGGAGCGAGAGGGTGCTTGGATCCCACAGGGCTGTTGGATGCGCTTCTCCCGCTGGCAGGTGTCGGCACTAATTGCTTCCCTCCGTGGCCAGGACCATCTTCTCCCTCTCAGCTGCCCTGGGCAAGTCCAAGAACCTGAGCGCAGGTGGTGCACCTGGGCTGAGGCTCAGGTCGCGGCTGGCACGGGGCCTGTCCAGAGACATGCAGGAATCTGTCTCCTGAGCATGCACCAACCCAGTGCCAGGCTCAGCTGCAGCCAAAGTGACTGAAGAGGCATGCGGCGGGAGGCCCCTCTGCAACCGACTCCCCCCCAGGCAAGAGCACGGATTCCCAAGTAGGGCCCACTGGCAGGGCACTGGGGCCCAGAGCCACCTGCCATCCGCGGAGACCCGGGTGTCCCCGCAGCCCTCAGGGGCACCAGTGCCCGGGGCTTTATCGACTAGGCAGCTGCGCCTCGGCCAGAAGGGCTATCTGCTTTAGGGTGGAAATCTTGACAGGATACCTGCGGAACTGCCTGCTATGGGAGCTAGGAAGGACAATCAAGAGGAAAATCACCTGGTTGCGTGGCGTGCTCCGGCCGAGCGAAATGTGCTGAAGATGACGGGTTCTTATTTATTTATTCATTTATTTATTTATTTATTTATTTATTTATTCATTCATTCATTCGTTCGTTCATTTATGTCTTTATTTTTAAAAAGTGATGGTTACGACTCCAGTCAGTGCCCAAACAAGCCATACGTCCGCTTCGGACGGTCACCTTGGCTGCTGAGAATGTCCCTGGTCCGTGGAACACCTGGACCTGTAAGCCCACTTGACCGCAGTGCCTCAAGGGAGCAGAAAAGATTTCCACGGAAAAGTCTCACCACGCAATAGGGACGCAGTTCCGATTTGCGTCCCCCGAGCCCAGAGAAAAGGAAAACGCCCGTTCCTACGGTCCGAAAGAGGAGGGCGAGAGGAGAAAGGGCTGGCTCATCGGTAGGGGTCATAGGGGTGCTCACGCGCCCCTCTCATGCCAGAAAAGAAACAGAGAGAAAGAGAGGTCAGTGACAAGGAAGAGGGAAGACTCTGGGCCTCTCCTCTCTGGGAGACAGGCCTGGCAGGGAGCCCAGGCCCAAGCCCGCAGGCCGCCTGTGGGAAATACCAGGATTCCCTTGACCGAAGGTGGAGGTGACGGCGATGGGAGACAGCATGTCCGTGACCATTGCCATGGGAGAGACCTGCAGGGCAACGCCTGCCGGCCCTAGGTTGGCCCCCCGCTTGACGAGGCCTCAGGGACTTTGGTTGGCGAGGAACCCCTGTCTGTCTTCAGAGGGAGCCGGCAGCCTGGCCCAACCCAGACCCTTGGCCTGGACCAGGTGAGCTCTCGGATGGAGAGGGGGTCTCCCAGCAGTCCCCGATCTGGCCCAGGGGTCCCTTCCCCCACAGCCCCTTGGGCAAGGGGCCCTGCCCCTCCCCCTGCCTTGGAATTCAGCCCTCTGCCCTGCAGCCAGTGTGAGGAAGGAACTATTCCTACCCAACAGTGGCCCCTAGCGGTGGAAGTTGTGGCTCTGCCTTTGGGCAAGGGAGCCGCTTTCTTGTTCCTGGAGCTTCTTCTGTCTCTTTGCTTTTCACCAGACAGATAGGAGAGCATACCTGTCCGGGACACAATAGCAGAGCTTCTCTTCTAGCCCAGTCCCCAGCCAGCAGGCTCCTCCCACGTCAGGGGTCCGCCACCCCTTCCATCCCCGTGGCCTCCTGGTGGCATTCGGTGTCTAGGTTTCGGAACCCCGTTTCCCCCAGCGCTTGAGGTTTCCTTGGCAGTGGACACGCTCCCCGGGCTGCATGCGGTGGGTCTCGGCAGGAGGCCTATCGGCCGCACCTGCCCCGGCACTGCCACTGGGGACAAGTCCCGAGTGGAGCCAAGGCCCCCTCGTCCATCACAACTGTCTTGCCACTCCCGGCCTTGGGCACCTCCTGCCAGCGGCCACCGTCTCCAGAGCAACCAGGCGGGGCGGGGTCGGGGCGAGTGTGCGGGGGCCGGGGTGAGGGGCGCCTGCGCGCCAGGGCGGCGGTGGGCGTGGCCGGCCCAGCGCTGGGGCGCCTGCGGCCTGGCCCCGGCTCGGCGGGCGTCGGAGAGCGGTCCACGGCGGCGCGAGAGGCCCGGCGCCCGCCCCCCGGCGCCGCCTGGCGCCCGGGGAAGAGGGGGTGGGGGGAGGCAGCGGATGGAGCGAGAGGGTGCTTGGATCCCACAGGGCTGTTGGATGCGCTTCTCCCGCTGGCAGGTGTCGGCACTAATTGCTTCCCTCCGTGGCCAGGACCATCTTCTCCCTCTCAGCTGCCCTGGGCAAGTCCAAGAACCTGAGCGCAGGTGGTGCACCTGGGCTGAGGCTCAGGTCCCGGCTGGCACGGGGCCTGTCCAGAGACATGCAGGAATCTGTCTCCTGAGCATGCACCAACCCAGTGCCAGGCTCAGCTGCAGCCAAAGTGACTGAAGAGGCATGCGGCGGGAGGCCCCTCTGCAACCGACTCCCCCCCAGGCAAGAGCACGGATTCCCAAGTAGGGCCCACTGGCAGGGCACTGGGGCCCAGAGCCACCTGCCATCCGCGGAGACCCGGGTGTCCCCGCAGCCCTCAGGGGCACCAGTGCCCGGGGCTTTATCGACTAGGCAGCTGCGCCTCGGCCAGAAGGGCTATCTGCTTTAGGGTGGAAATCTTGACAGGATACCTGCGGAACTGCCTGCTATGGGAGCTAGGAAGGACAATCAAGAGGAAAATCACCTGGTTGCGTGGCGTGCTCCGGCCGAGCGAAATGTGCTGAAGATGACGGGTTCTTATTTATTTATTCATTCATTTATTTATTTATTTATTTATTCATTCATTCGTTCGTTCATTTATGTCTTTATTTTTAAAAAGTGATGGCTACGACTCCAGTCAGTGCCCAAACAAGCCATACGTCCGCTTCGGACGGTCACCTTGGCTGCTGAGAATGTCCCTGGTCCGTGGAACACCTGGACCTGTAAGCCCACTTGACCGCAGTGCCTCAAGGGAGCAGAAAAGATTTCCACGGAAAAGTCTCACCACGCAATAGGGACGCAGTTCCGATTTGCGTCCCCCGAGCCCAGAGAAAAGGAAAACGCCCGTTCGTACGGTCCGAAAGAGGAGGGCGAGAGGAGAAAGGGCTGGCTCATCGGTAGGGGTCATAGGGGTGCTCACGCGCCCCTCTCATGCCAGAAAAGAAACAGAGAGAAAGAGAGGTCAGTGACAAGGAAGAGGGAAGACTCTGGGCCTCTCCTCTCTGGGAGACAGGCCTGGCAGGGAGCCCAGGCCCAAGCCCGCAGGCCGCCTGTGGGAAATACCAGGATTCCCTTGACCGAAGGTGGAGGTGACGGCGATGGGAGACAGCATGTCCGTGACCATTGCCATGGGAGAGACCTGCAGGGCAACGCCTGCCGGCCCTAGGTTGGCCCCCCCGCTTGACGAGGCCTCAGGGACTTTGGTTGGTGAGGAACCCCTGTCTGTCTTCAGAGGGAGCCGGCAGCCTGGCCCAACCCAGACCCTTGGCCTGGACCAGGTGAGCTCTCGGATGGAGAGGGGGTCTCCCAGCAGTCCCCGATCTGGCCCAGGGGTCCCTTCCCCCACAGCCCCTTGGGCAAGGGGCCCTGCCCCTCCCCCTGCCTTGGAATTCAGCCCTCTGCCCTGCAGCCAGTGTGAGGAAGGAACTATTCCTACCCAACAGTGGCCCCTAGCGGTGGAAGTTGTGGCTCTGCCTTTGGGCAAGGGAGCCGCTTTCTTGTTCCTGGAGCTTCTTCTGTCTCTTTGCTTTTCACCAGACAGATAGGAGAGCATACCTGTCCGGGACACAATAGCAGAGCTTCTCTTCTAGCCCAGTCCCCAGCCAGCAGGCTCCTCCCACGTCAGGGGTCCGCCACCCCTTCCATCCCCGTGGCCTCCTGGTGGCATTCGGTGTCTAGGTTTCGGAACCCCGTTTCCCCCAGCGCTTGAGGTTTCCTTGGCAGTGGACACGCTCCCCGGGCTGCATGCGGTGGGTCTCGGCAGGAGGCCTATCGGCCGCACCTGCCCCGGCACTGCCACTGGGGACAAGTCCCGAGTGGAGCCAAGGCCCCCTCGTCCATCACAACTGTCTTGCCACTCCCGGCCTTGGGCACCTCCTGCCAGCGGCCACCGTCTCCAGAGCAACCAGGCGGGGCGGGGTCGGGGCGAGTGTGCGGGGGCCGGGGTGAGGGGCGCCTGCGCGCCAGGGTGGCGGTGGGCGTGGCCGGCCCAGCGCTGGGGCGCCTGCGGCCTGGCCCCGGCTCGGCGGGCGTCGGAGAGCGGTCCACGGCGGCGCGAGAGGCCCGGCGCCCGCCCCCCGGCGCCGCCTGGTGCCCGGGGAAGAGGGGGTGGGGGGAGGCAGCGGATGGAGCGAGAGGGTGCTTGGATCCCACAGGGCTGTTGGATGCGCTTCTCCCGCTGGCAGGTGTCGGCACTAATTGCTTCCCTCCGTGGCCAGGACCATCTTCTCCCTCTCAGCTGCCCTGGGCAAGTCCAAGAACCTGAGCGCAGGTGGTGCACCTGGGCTGAGGCTCAGGTCCCGGCTGGCACGGGGCCTGTCCAGAGACATGCAGGAATCTGTCTCCTGAGCATGCACCAACCCAGTGCCAGGCTCAGCTGCAGCCAAAGTGACTGAAGAGGCATGCGGCGGGAGGCCCCTCTGCAACCGACTCCCCCCCAGGCAAGAGCACGGATTCCCAAGTAGGGCCCACTGGCAGGGCACTGGGGCCCAGAGCCACCTGCCATCCGCGGAGACCCGGGTGTCCCCGCAGCCCTCAGGGGCACCAGTGCCCGGGGCTTTATCGACTAGGCAGCTGCGCCTCGGCCAGAAGGGCTATCTGCTTTAGGGTGGAAATCTTGACAGGATACCTGCGGAACTGCCTGCTATGGGAGCTAGGAAGGACAATCAAGAGGAAAATCACCTGGTTGCGTGGCGTGCTCCGGCCGAGCGAAATGTGCTGAAGATGACGGGTTCTTATTTATTTATTCATTCATTTATTTATTTATTTATTTATTCATTCATTCGTTCGTTCATTTATGTCTTTATTTTTAAAAAGTGATGGCTACGACTCCAGTCAGTGCCCAAACAAGCCATACGTCCGCTTCGGACGGTCACCTTGGCTGCTGAGAATGTCCCTGGTCCGTGGAACACCTGGACCTGTAAGCCCACTTGACCGCAGTGCCTCAAGGGAGCAGAAAAGATTTCCACGGAAAAGTCTCACCACGCAATAGGGACGCAGTTCCGATTTGCGTCCCCCGAGCCCAGAGAAAAGGAAAACGCCCGTTCGTACGGTCCGAAAGAGGAGGGCGAGAGGAGAAAGGGCTGGCTCATCGGTAGGGGTCATAGGGGTGCTCACGCGCCCCTCTCATGCCAGAAAAGAAACAGAGAGAAAGAGAGGTCAGTGACAAGGAAGAGGGAAGACTCTGGGCCTCTCCTCTCTGGGAGACAGGCCTGGCAGGGAGCCCAGGCCCAAGCCCGCAGGCCGCCTGTGGGAAATACCAGGATTCCCTTGACCGAAGGTGGAGGTGACGGCGATGGGAGACAGCATGTCCGTGACCATTGCCATGGGAGAGACCTGCAGGGCAACGCCTGCCGGCCCTAGGTTGGCCCCCCCGCTTGACGAGGCCTCAGGGACTTTGGTTGGTGAGGAACCCCTGTCTGTCTTCAGAGGGAGCCGGCAGCCTGGCCCAACCCAGACCCTTGGCCTGGACCAGGTGAGCTCTCGGATGGAGAGGGGGTCTCCCAGCAGTCCCCGATCTGGCCCAGGGGTCCCTTCCCCCACAGCCCCTTGGGCAAGGGGCCCTGCCCCTCCCCCTGCCTTGGAATTCAGCCCTCTGCCCTGCAGCCAGTGTGAGGAAGGAACTATTCCTACCCAACAGTGGCCCCTAGCGGTGGAAGTTGTGGCTCTGCCTTTGGGCAAGGGAGCCGCTTTCTTGTTCCTGGAGCTTCTTCTGTCTCTTTGCTTTTCACCAGACAGATAGGAGAGCATACCTGTCCGGGACACAATAGCAGAGCTTCTCTTCTAGCCCAGTCCCCAGCCAGCAGGCTCCTCCCACGTCAGGGGTCCGCCACCCCTTCCATCCCCGTGGCCTCCTGGTGGCATTCGGTGTCTAGGTTTCGGAACCCCGTTTCCCCCAGCGCTTGAGGTTTCCTTGGCAGTGGACACGCTCCCCGGGCTGCATGCGGTGGGTCTCGGCAGGAGGCCTATCGGCCGCACCTGCCCCGGCACTGCCACTGGGGACAAGTCCCGAGTGGAGCCAAGGCCCCCTCGTCCATCACAACTGTCTTGCCACTCCCGGCCTTGGGCACCTCCTGCCAGCGGCCACCGTCTCCAGAGCAACCAGGCGGGGCGGGGTCGGGGCGAGTGTGCGGGGGCCGGGGTGAGGGGCGCCTGCGCGCCAGGGCGGCGGTGGGCGTGGCCGGCCCAGCGCTGGGGCGCCTGCAGCCTGGCCCCGGCTCGGCGGGCGTCGGAGAGCGGTCCACGGCGGCGCGAGAGGCCCGGCGCCCGCCCCCCGGCGCCGCCTGGTGCCCGGGGAAGAGGGGGTGGGGGGAGGCAGCGGATGGAGCGAGAGGGTGCTTGGATCCCACAGGGCTGTTGGATGCGCTTCTCCCGCTGGCAGGTGTCGGCACTAATTGCTTCCCTCCGTGGCCAGGACCATCTTCTCCCTCTCAGCTGCCCTGGGCAAGTCCAAGAACCTGAGCGCAGGTGGTGCACCTGGGCTGAGGCTCAGGTCCCGGCTGGCACGGGGCCTGTCCAGAGACATGCAGGAATCTGTCTCCTGAGCATGCACCAACCCAGTGCCAGGCTCAGCTGCAGCCAAAGTGACTGAAGAGGCATGCGGCGGGAGGCCCCTCTGCAACCGACTCCCCCCCAGGCAAGAGCAGGAATTCCCAAGTAGGGCCCACTGGCAGGGCACTGGGGCCCAGAGCCACCTGCCATCCGCGGAGACCCGGGTGTCCCCGCAGCCCTCAGGGGCACCAGTGCCCGGGGCTTTATCGACTAGGCAGCTGCGCCTCGGCCAGAAGGGCTATCTGCTTTAGGGTGGAAATCTTGACAGGATACCTGCGGAACTGCCTGCTATGGGAGCTAGGAAGGACAATCAAGAGGAAAATCACCTGGTTGCGTGGCGTGCTCCGGCCGAGCGAAATGTGCTGAAGATGACGGGTTCTTATTTATTTATTCATTCATTCATTTATTTATTTATTTATTCATTCATTCGTTCGTTCATTTATGTCTTTATTTTTAAAAAGTGATGGCTACGACTCCAGTCAGTGCCCAAACAAGCCATACGTCCGCTTCGGACGGTCACCTTGGCTGCTGAGAATGTCCCTGGTCCGTGGAACACCTGGACCTGTAAGCCCACTTGACCGCAGTGCCTCAAGGGAGCAGAAAAGATTTCCACGGAAAAGTCTCACCACGCAATAGGGACGCAGTTCCGATTTGCGTCCCCCGAGCCCAGAGAAAAGGAAAACGCCCGTTCGTACGGTCCGAAAGAGGAGGGCGAGAGGAGAAAGGGCTGGCTCATCGGTAGGGGTCATAGGGGTGCTCACGCGCCCCTCTCATGCCAGAAAAGAAACAGAGAGAAAGAGCGGTCAGTGACAAGGAAGAGGGAAGACTCTGGGCCTCTCCTCTCTGGGAGACAGGCCTGGCAGGGAGCCCAGGCCCAAGCCCGCAGGCCGCCTGTGGGAAATACCAGGATTCCCTTGACCGAAGGTGGAGGTGACGGCGATGGGAGACAGCATGTCCGTGACCATTGCCATGGGAGAGACCTGCAGGGCAACGCCTGCCGGCCCTAGGTTGGCCCCCCGCTTGACGAGGCCTCAGGGACTTTGGTTGGTGAGGAACCCCTGTCTGTCTTCAGAGGGAGCCGGCAGCCTGGCCCAACCCAGACCCTTGGCCTGGACCAGGTGAGCTCTCGGATGGAGAGGGGGTCTCCCAGCAGTCCCCGATCTGGCCCAGGGGTCCCTTCCCCCACAGCCCCTTGGGCAAGGGGCCCTGCCCCTCCCCCTGCCTTGGAATTCAGCCCTCTGCCCTGCAGCCAGTGTGAGGAAGGAACTATTCCTACCCAACAGTGGCCCCTAGCGGTGGAAGTTGTGGCTCTGCCTTTGGGCAAGGGAGCCGCTTTCTTGTTCCTGGAGCTTCTTCTGTCTCTTTGCTTTTCACCAGACAGATAGGAGAGCATACCTGTCCGGGACACAATAGCAGAGCTTCTCTTCTAGCCCAGTCCCCAGCCAGCAGGCTCCTCCCACGTCAGGGGTCCGCCACCCCTTCCATCCCCGTGGCCTCCTGGTGGCATTCGGTGTCTAGGTTTCGGAACCCCGTTTCCCCCAGCGCTTGAGGTTTCCTTGGCAGTGGACACGCTCCCCGGGCTGCATGCGGTGGGTCTCGGCAGGAGGCCTATCGGCCGCACCTGCCCCGGCACTGCCACTGGGGACAAGTCCCGAGTGGAGCCAAGGCCCCCTCGTCCATCACAACTGTCTTGCCACTCCCGGCCTTGGGCACCTCCTGCCAGCGGCCACCGTCTCCAGAGCAACCAGGCGGGGCGGGGTCGGGGCGAGTGTGCGGGGGCCGGGGTGAGGGGCGCCTGCGCGCCAGGGCGGCGGTGGGCGTGGCCGGCCCAGCGCTGGGGCGCCTGCGGCCTGGCCCCGGCTCGGCGGGCGTCGGAGAGCGGTCCACGGCGGCGCGAGAGGCCCGGCGCCCGCCCCCCGGCGCCGCCTGGTGCCCGGGGAAGAGGGGGTGGGGGGAGGCAGCGGATGGAGCGAGAGGGTGCTTGGATCCCACAGGGCTGTTGGATGCGCTTCTCCCGCTGGCAGGTGTCGGCACTAATTGCTTCCCTCCGTGGCCAGGACCATCTTCTCCCTCTCAGCTGCCCTGGGCAAGTCCAAGAACCTGAGCGCAGGTGGTGCACCTGGGCTGAGGCTCAGGTCCCGGCTGGCACGGGGCCTGTCCAGAGACATGCAGGAATCTGTCTCCTGAGCATGCACCAACCCAGTGCCAGGCTCAGCTGCAGCCAAAGTGACTGAAGAGGCATGCGGCGGGAGGCCCCTCTGCAACCGACTCCCCCCCAGGCAAGAGCACGGATTCCCAAGTAGGGCCCACTGGCAGGGCACTGGGGCCCAGAGCCACCTGCCATCCGCGGAGACCCGGGTGTCCCCGCAGCCCTCAGGGGCACCAGTGCCCGGGGCTTTATCGACTAGGCAGCTGCGCCTCGGCCAGAAGGGCTATCTGCTTTAGGGTGGAAATCTTGACAGGATACCTGCGGAACTGCCTGCTATGGGAGCTAGGAAGGACAATCAAGAGGAAAATCACCTGGTTGCGTGGCGTGCTCCGGCCGAGCGAAATGTGCTGAAGATGACGGGTTCTTATTTATTTATTCATTCATTTATTTATTTATTTATTTATTCATTCATTCGTTCGTTCATTTATGTCTTTATTTTTAAAAAGTGATGGCTACGACTCCAGTCAGTGCCCAAACAAGCCATACGTCCGCTTCGGACGGTCACCTTGGCTGCTGAGAATGTCCCTGGTCCGTGGAACACCTGGACCTGTAAGCCCACTTGACCGCAGTGCCTCAAGGGAGCAGAAAAGATTTCCACGGAAAAGTCTCACCACGCAATAGGGACGCAGTTCCGATTTGCGTCCCCCGAGCCCAGAGAAAAGGAAAACGCCCGTTCGTACGGTCCGAAAGAGGAGGGCGAGAGGAGAAAGGGCTGGCTCATCGGTAGGGGTCATAGGGGTGCTCACGCGCCCCTCTCATGCCAGAAAAGAAACAGAGAGAAAGAGAGGTCAGTGACAAGGAAGAGGGAAGACTCTGGGCCTCTCCTCTCTGGGAGACAGGCCTGGCAGGGAGCCCAGGCCCAAGCCCGCAGGCCGCCTGTGGGAAATACCAGGATTCCCTTGACCGAAGGTGGAGGTGACGGCGATGGGAGACAGCATGTCCGTGACCATTGCCATGGGAGAGACCTGCAGGGCAACGCCTGCCGGCCCTAGGTTGGCCCCCCGCTTGACGAGGCCTCAGGGACTTTGGTTGGTGAGGAACCCCTGTCTGTCTTCAGAGGGAGCCGGCAGCCTGGCCCAACCCAGACCCTTGGCCTGGACCAGGTGAGCTCTCGGATGGAGAGGGGGTCTCCCAGCAGTCCCCGATCTGGCCCAGGGGTCCCTTCCCCCACAGCCCCTTGGGCAAGGGGCCCTGCCCCTCCCCCTGCCTTGGAATTCAGCCCTCTGCCCTGCAGCCAGTGTGAGGAAGGAACTATTCCTACCCAACAGTGGCCCCTAGCGGTGGAAGTTGTGGCTCTGCCTTTGGGCAAGGGAGCCGCTTTCTTGTTCCTGGAGCTTCTTCTGTCTCTTTGCTTTTCACCAGACAGATAGGAGAGCATACCTGTCCGGGACACAATAGCAGAGCTTCTCTTCTAGCCCAGTCCCCAGCCAGCAGGCTCCTCCCACGTCAGGGGTCCGCCACCCCTTCCATCCCCGTGGCCTCCTGGTGGCATTCGGTGTCTAGGTTTCGGAACCCCGTTTCCCCCAGCGCTTGAGGTTTCCTTGGCAGTGGACACGCTCCCCGGGCTGCATGCGGTGGGTCTCGGCAGGAGGCCTATCGGCCGCACCTGCCCCGGCACTGCCACTGGGGACAAGTCCCGAGTGGAGCCAAGGCCCCCTCGTCCATCACAACTGTCTTGCCACTCCCGGCCTTGGGCACCTCCTGCCAGCGGCCACCGTCTCCAGAGCAACCAGGCGGGGCGGGGTCGGGGCGAGTGTGCGGGGGCCGGGGTGAGGGGCGCCTGCGCGCCAGGGCGGCGGTGGGCGTGGCCGGCCCAGCGCTGGGGCGCCTGCGGCCTGGCCCCGGCTCGGCGGGCGTCGGAGAGCGGTCCACGGCGGCGCGAGAGGCCCGGCGCCCGCCCCCCGGCGCCGCCTGGTGCCCGGGGAAGAGGGGGTGGGGGGAGGCAGCGGATGGAGCGAGAGGGTGCTTGGATCCCACAGGGCTGTTGGATGCGCTTCTCCCGCTGGCAGGTGTCGGCACTAATTGCTTCCCTCCGTGGCCAGGACCATCTTCTCCCTCTCAGCTGCCCTGGGCAAGTCCAAGAACCTGAGCGCAGGTGGTGCACCTGGGCTGAGGCTCAGGTCCCGGCTGGCACGGGGCCTGTCCAGAGACATGCAGGAATCTGTCTCCTGAGCATGCACCAACCCAGTGCCAGGCTCAGCTGCAGCCAAAGTGACTGAAGAGGCATGCGGCGGGAGGCCCCTCTGCAACCGACTCCCCCCCAGGCAAGAGCACGGATTCCCAAGTAGGGCCCACTGGCAGGGCACTGGGGCCCAGAGCCACCTGCCATCCGCGGAGACCCGGGTGTCCCCGCAGCCCTCAGGGGCACCAGTGCCCGGGGCTTTATCGACTAGGCAGCTGCGCCTCGGCCAGAAGGGCTATCTGCTTTAGGGTGGAAATCTTGACAGGATACCTGCGGAACTGCCTGCTATGGGAGCTAGGAAGGACAATCAAGAGGAAAATCACCTGGTTGCGTGGCGTGCTCCGGCCGAGCGAAATGTGCTGAAGATGACGGGTTCTTATTTATTTATTCATTCATTTATTTATTTATTTATTTATTCATTCATTCGTTCGTTCATTTATGTCTTTATTTTTAAAAAGTGATGGCTACGACTCCAGTCAGTGCCCAAACAAGCCATACGTCCGCTTCGGACGGTCACCTTGGCTGCTGAGAATGTCCCTGGTCCGTGGAACACCTGGACCTGTAAGCCCACTTGACCGCAGTGCCTCAAGGGAGCAGAAAAGATTTCCACGGAAAAGTCTCACCACGCAATAGGGACGCAGTTCCGATTTGCGTCCCCCGAGCCCAGAGAAAAGGAAAACGCCCGTTCGTACGGTCCGAAAGAGGAGGGCGAGAGGAGAAAGGGCTGGCTCATCGGTAGGGGTCATAGGGGTGCTCACGCGCCCCTCTCATGCCAGAAAAGAAACAGAGAGAAAGAGAGGTCAGTGACAAGGAAGAGGGAAGACTCTGGGCCTCTCCTCTCTGGGAGACAGGCCTGGCAGGGAGCCCAGGCCCAAGCCCGCAGGCCGCCTGTGGGAAATACCAGGATTCCCTTGACCGAAGGTGGAGGTGACGGCGATGGGAGACAGCATGTCCGTGACCATTGCCATGGGAGAGACCTGCAGGGCAACGCCTGCCGGCCCTAGGTTGGCCCCCCCGCTTGACGAGGCCTCAGGGACTTTGGTTGGTGAGGAACCCCTGTCTGTCTTCAGAGGGAGCCGGCAGCCTGGCCCAACCCAGACCCTTGGCCTGGACCAGGTGAGCTCTCGGATGGAGAGGGGGTCTCCCAGCAGTCCCCGATCTGGCCCAGGGGTCCCTTCCCCCACAGCCCCTTGGGCAAGGGGCCCTGCCCCTCCCCCTGCCTTGGAATTCAGCCCTCTGCCCTGCAGCCAGTGTGAGGAAGGAACTATTCCTACCCAACAGTGGCCCCTAGCGGTGGAAGTTGTGGCTCTGCCTTTGGGCAAGGGAGCCGCTTTCTTGTTCCTGGAGCTTCTTCTGTCTCTTTGCTTTTCACCAGACAGATAGGAGAGCATACCTGTCCGGGACACAATAGCAGAGCTTCTCTTCTAGCCCAGTCCCCAGCCAGCAGGCTCCTCCCACGTCAGGGGTCCGCCACCCCTTCCATCCCCGTGGCCTCCTGGTGGCATTCGGTGTCTAGGTTTCGGAACCCCGTTTCCCCCAGCGCTTGAGGTTTCCTTGGCAGTGGACACGCTCCCCGGGCTGCATGCGGTGGGTCTCGGCAGGAGGCCTATCGGCCGCACCTGCCCCGGCACTGCCACTGGGGACAAGTCCCGAGTGGAGCCAAGGCCCCCTCGTCCATCACAACTGTCTTGCCACTCCCGGCCTTGGGCACCTCCTGCCAGCGGCCACCGTCTCCAGAGCAACCAGGCGGGGCGGGGTCGGGGCGAGTGTGCGGGGGCCGGGGTGAGGGGCGCCTGCGCGCCAGGGCGGCGGTGGGCGTGGCCGGCCCAGCGCTGGGGCGCCTGCGGCCTGGCCCCGGCTCGGCGGGCGTCGGAGAGCGGTCCACGGCGGCGCGAGAGGCCCGGCGCCCGCCCCCCGGCGCCGCCTGGTGCCCGGGGAAGAGGGGGTGGGGGGAGGCAGCGGATGGAGCGAGAGGGTGCTTGGATCCCACAGGGCTGTTGGATGCGCTTCTCCCGCTGGCAGGTGTCGGCACTAATTGCTTCCCTCCGTGGCCAGGACCATCTTCTCCCTCTCAGCTGCCCTGGGCAAGTCCAAGAACCTGAGCGCAGGTGGTGCACCTGGGCTGAGGCTCAGGTCCCGGCTGGCACGGGGCCTGTCCAGAGACATGCAGGAATCTGTCTCCTGAGCATGCACCAACCCAGTGCCAGGCTCAGCTGCAGCCAAAGTGACTGAAGAGGCATGCGGCGGGAGGCCCCTCTGCAACCGACTCCCCCCCAGGCAAGAGCACGGATTCCCAAGTAGGGCCCACTGGCAGGGCACTGGGGCCCAGAGCCACCTGCCATCCGCGGAGACCCGGGTGTCCCCGCAGCCCTCAGGGGCACCAGTGCCCGGGGCTTTATCGACTAGGCAGCTGCGCCTCGGCCAGAAGGGCTATCTGCTTTAGGGTGGAAATCTTGACAGGATACCTGCGGAACTGCCTGCTATGGGAGCTAGGAAGGACAATCAAGAGGAAAATCACCTGGTTGCGTGGCGTGCTCCGGCCGAGCGAAATGTGCTGAAGATGACGGGTTCTTATTTATTTATTCATTCATTTATTTATTTATTTATTTATTCATTCATTCGTTCGTTCATTTATGTCTTTATTTTTAAAAAGTGATGGCTACGACTCCAGTCAGTGCCCAAACAAGCCATACGTCCGCTTCGGACGGTCACCTTGGCTGCTGAGAATGTCCCTGGTCCGTGGAACACCTGGACCTGTAAGCCCACTTGACCGCAGTGCCTCAAGGGAGCAGAAAAGATTTCCACGGAAAAGTCTCACCACGCAATAGGGACGCAGTTCCGATTTGCGTCCCCCGAGCCCAGAGAAAAGGAAAACGCCCGTTCGTACGGTCCGAAAGAGGAGGGCGAGAGGAGAAAGGGCTGGCTCATTGGTAGGGGTCATAGGGGTGCTCACGCGCCCCTCTCATGCCAGAAAAGAAACAGAGAGAAAGAGAGGTCAGTGACAAGGAAGAGGGAAGACTCTGGGCCTCTCCTCTCTGGGAGACAGGCCTGGCAGGGAGCCCAGGCCCAAGCCCGCAGGCCGCCTGTGGGAAATACCAGGATTCCCTTGACCGAAGGTGGAGGTGACGGCGATGGGAGACAGCATGTCCGTGACCATTGCCATGGGAGAGACCTGCAGGGCAACGCCTGCCGGCCCTAGGTTGGCCCCCCGCTTGACGAGGCCTCAGGGACTTTGGTTGGTGAGGAACCCCTGTCTGTCTTCAGAGGGAGCCGGCAGCCTGGCCCAACCCAGACCCTTGGCCTGGACCAGGTGAGCTCTCGGATGGAGAGGGGGTCTCCCAGCAGTCCCCGATCTGGCCCAGGGGTCCCTTCCCCCACAGCCCCTTGGGCAAGGGGCCCTGCCCCTCCCCCTGCCTTGGAATTCAGCCCTCTGCCCTGCAGCCAGTGTGAGGAAGGAACTATTCCTACCCAACAGTGGCCCCTAGCGGTGGAAGTTGTGGCTCTGCCTTTGGGCAAGGGAGCCGCTTTCTTGTTCCTGGAGCTTCTTCTGTCTCTTTGCTTTTCACCAGACAGATAGGAGAGCATACCTGTCCGGGACACAATAGCAGAGCTTCTCTTCTAGCCCAGTCCCCAGCCAGCAGGCTCCTCCCACGTCAGGGGTCCGCCACCCCTTCCATCCCCGTGGCCTCCTGGTGGCATTCGGTGTCTAGGTTTCGGAACCCCGTTTCCCCCAGCGCTTGAGGTTTCCTTGGCAGTGGACACGCTCCCCGGGCTGCATGCGGTGGGTCTCGGCAGGAGGCCTATCGGCCGCACCTGCCCCGGCACTGCCACTGGGGACAAGTCCCGAGTGGAGCCAAGGCCCCCTCGTCCATCACAACTGTCTTGCCACTCCCGGCCTTGGGCACCTCCTGCCAGCGGCCACCGTCTCCAGAGCAACCAGGCGGGGCGGGGTCGGGGCGAGTGTGCGGGGGCCGGGGTGAGGGGCGCCTGCGCGCCAGGGCGGCGGTGGGCGTGGCCGGCCCAGCGCTGGGGCGCCTGCGGCCTGGCCCCGGCTCGGCGGGCGTCGGAGAGCGGTCCACGGCGGCGCGAGAGGCCCGGCGCCCGCCCCCCGGCGCCGCCTGGTGCCCGGGGAAGAGGGGGTGGGGGGAGGCAGCGGATGGAGCGAGAGGGTGCTTGGATCCCACAGGGCTGTTGGATGCGCTTCTCCCGCTGGCAGGTGTCGGCACTAATTGCTTCCCTCCGTGGCCAGGACCATCTTCTCCCTCTCAGCTGCCCTGGGCAAGTCCAAGAACCTGAGCGCAGGTGGTGCACCTGGGCTGAGGCTCAGGTCCCGGCTGGCACGGGGCCTGTCCAGAGACATGCAGGAATCTGTCTCCTGAGCATGCACCAACCCAGTGCCAGGCTCAGCTGCAGCCAAAGTGACTGAAGAGGCATGCGGCGGGAGGCCCCTCTGCAACCGACTCCCCCCCAGGCAAGAGCACGGATTCCCAAGTAGGGCCCACTGGCAGGGCACTGGGGCCCAGAGCCACCTGCCATCCGCGGAGACCCGGGTGTCCCCGCAGCCCTCAGGGGCACCAGTGCCCGGGGCTTTATCGACTAGGCAGCTGCGCCTCGGCCAGAAGGGCTATCTGCTTTAGGGTGGAAATCTTGACAGGATACCTGCGGAACTGCCTGCTATGGGAGCTAGGAAGGACAATCAAGAGGAAAATCACCTGGTTGCGTGGCGTGCTCCGGCCGAGCGAAATGTGCTGAAGATGACGGGTTCTTATTTATTTATTCATTCATTTATTTATTTATTTATTTATTCATTCATTCGTTCGTTCATTTATGTCTTTATTTTTAAAAAGTGATGGCTACGACTCCAGTCAGTGCCCAAACAAGCCATACGTCCGCTTCGGACGGTCACCTTGGCTGCTGAGAATGTCCCTGGTCCGTGGAACACCTGGACCTGTAAGCCCACTTGACCGCAGTGCCTCAAGGGAGCAGAAAAGATTTCCACGGAAAAGTCTCACCACGCAATAGGGACGCAGTTCCGATTTGCGTCCCCCGAGCCCAGAGAAAAGGAAAACGCCCGTTCGTACGGTCCGAAAGAGGAGGGCGAGAGGAGAAAGGGCTGGCTCATCGGTAGGGGTCATAGGGGTGCTCACGCGCCCCTCTCATGCCAGAAAAGAAACAGAGAGAAAGAGAGGTCAGTGACAAGGAAGAGGGAAGACTCTGGGCCTCTCCTCTCTGGGAGACAGGCCTGGCAGGGAGCCCAGGCCCAAGCCCGCAGGCCGCCTGTGGGAAATACCAGGATTCCCTTGACCGAAGGTGGAGGTGACGGCGATGGGAGACAGCATGTCCGTGACCATTGCCATGGGAGAGACCTGCAGGGCAACGCCTGCCGGCCCTAGGTTGGCCCCCCCGCTTGACGAGGCCTCAGGGACTTTGGTTGGTGAGGAACCCCTGTCTGTCTTCAGAGGGAGCCGGCAGCCTGGCCCAACCCAGACCCTTGGCCTGGACCAGGTGAGCTCTCGGATGGAGAGGGGGTCTCCCAGCAGTCCCCGATCTGGCCCAGGGGTCCCTTCCCCCACAGCCCCTTGGGCAAGGGGCCCTGCCCCTCCCCCTGCCTTGGAATTCAGCCCTCTGCCCTGCAGCCAGTGTGAGGAAGGAACTATTCCTACCCAACAGTGGCCCCTAGCGGTGGAAGTTGTGGCTCTGCCTTTGGGCAAGGGAGCCGCTTTCTTGTTCCTGGAGCTTCTTCTGTCTCTTTGCTTTTCACCAGACAGATAGGAGAGCATACCTGTCCGGGACACAATAGCAGAGCTTCTCTTCTAGCCCAGTCCCCAGCCAGCAGGCTCCTCCCACGTCAGGGGTCCGCCACCCCTTCCATCCCCGTGGCCTCCTGGTGGCATTCGGTGTCTAGGTTTCGGAACCCCGTTTCCCCCAGCGCTTGAGGTTTCCTTGGCAGTGGACACGCTCCCCGGGCTGCATGCGGTGGGTCTCGGCAGGAGGCCTATCGGCCGCACCTGCCCCGGCACTGCCACTGGGGACAAGTCCCGAGTGGAGCCAAGGCCCCCTCGTCCATCACAACTGTCTTGCCACTCCCGGCCTTGGGCACCTCCTGCCAGCGGCCACCGTCTCCAGAGCAACCAGGCGGGGCGGGGTCGGGGCGAGTGTGCGGGGGCCGGGGTGAGGGGCGCCTGCGCGCCAGGGCGGCGGTGGGCGTGGCCGGCCCAGCGCTGGGGCGCCTGCGGCCTGGCCCCGGCTCGGCGGGCGTCGGAGAGCGGTCCACGGCGGCGCGAGAGGCCCGGCGCCCGCCCCCCGGCGCCGCCTGGTGCCCGGGGAAGAGGGGGTGGGGGGAGGCAGCGGATGGAGCGAGAGGGTGCTTGGATCCCACAGGGCTGTTGGATGCGCTTCTCCCGCTGGCAGGTGTCGGCACTAATTGCTTCCCTCCGTGGCCAGGACCATCTTCTCCCTCTCAGCTGCCCTGGGCAAGTCCAAGAACCTGAGCGCAGGTGGTGCACCTGGGCTGAGGCTCAGGTCCCGGCTGGCACGGGGCCTGTCCAGAGACATGCAGGAATCTGTCTCCTGAGCATGCACCAACCCAGTGCCAGGCTCAGCTGCAGCCAAAGTGACTGAAGAGGCATGCGGCGGGAGGCCCCTCTGCAACCGACTCCCCCCCAGGCAAGAGCACGGATTCCCAAGTAGGGCCCACTGGCAGGGCACTGGGGCCCAGAGCCACCTGCCATCCGCGGAGACCCGGGTGTCCCCGCAGCCCTCAGGGGCACCAGTGCCCGGGGCTTTATCGACTAGGCAGCTGCGCCTCGGCCAGAAGGGCTATCTGCTTTAGGGTGGAAATCTTGACAGGATACCTGCGGAACTGCCTGCTATGGGAGCTAGGAAGGACAATCAAGAGGAAAATCACCTGGTTGCGTGGCGTGCTCCGGCCGAGCGAAATGTGCTGAAGATGACGGGTTCTTATTTATTTATTCATTCATTTATTTATTTATTTATTTATTCATTCATTCGTTCGTTCATTTATGTCTTTATTTTTAAAAAGTGATGGCTACGACTCCAGTCAGTGCCCAAACAAGCCATACGTCCGCTTCGGACGGTCACCTTGGCTGCTGAGAATGTCCCTGGTCCGTGGAACACCTGGACCTGTAAGCCCACTTGACCGCAGTGCCTCAAGGGAGCAGAAAAGATTTCCACGGAAAAGTCTCACCACGCAATAGGGACGCAGTTCCGATTTGCGTCCCCCGAGCCCAGAGAAAAGGAAAACGCCCGTTCGTACGGTCCGAAAGAGGAGGGCGAGAGGAGAAAGGGCTGGCTCATCGGTAGGGGTCATAGGGGTGCTCACGCGCCCCTCTCATGCCAGAAAAGAAACAGAGAGAAAGAGAGGTCAGTGACAAGGAAGAGGGAAGACTCTGGGCCTCTCCTCTCTGGGAGACAGGCCTGGCAGGGAGCCCAGGCCCAAGCCCGCAGGCCGCCTGTGGGAAATACCAGGATTCCCTTGACCGAAGGTGGAGGTGACGGCGATGGGAGACAGCATGTCCGTGACCATTGCCATGGGAGAGACCTGCAGGGCAACGCCTGCCGGCCCTAGGTTGGCCCCCCGCTTGACGAGGCCTCAGGGACTTTGGTTGGTGAGGAACCCCTGTCTGTCTTCAGAGGGAGCCGGCAGCCTGGCCCAACCCAGACCCTTGGCCTGGACCAGGTGAGCTCTCGGATGGAGAGGGGGTCTCCCAGCAGTCCCCGATCTGGCCCAGGGGTCCCTTCCCCCACAGCCCCTTGGGCAAGGGGCCCTGCCCCTCCCCCTGCCTTGGAATTCAGCCCTCTGCCCTGCAGCCAGTGTGAGGAAGGAACTATTCCTACCCAACAGTGGCCCCTAGCGGTGGAAGTTGTGGCTCTGCCTTTGGGCAAGGGAGCCGCTTTCTTGTTCCTGGAGCTTCTTCTGTCTCTTTGCTTTTCACCAGACAGATAGGAGAGCATACCTGTCCGGGACACAATAGCAGAGCTTCTCTTCTAGCCCAGTCCCCAGCCAGCAGGCTCCTCCCACGTCAGGGGTCCGCCACCCCTTCCATCCCCGTGGCCTCCTGGTGGCATTCGGTGTCTAGGTTTCGGAACCCCGTTTCCCCCAGCGCTTGAGGTTTCCTTGGCAGTGGACACGCTCCCCGGGCTGCATGCGGTGGGTCTCGGCAGGAGGCCTATCGGCCGCACCTGCCCCGGCACTGCCACTGGGGACAAGTCCCGAGTGGAGCCAAGGCCCCCTCGTCCATCACAACTGTCTTGCCACTCCCGGCCTTGGGCACCTCCTGCCAGCGGCCACCGTCTCCAGAGCAACCAGGCGGGGCGGGGTCGGGGCGAGTGTGCGGGGGCCGGGGTGAGGGGCGCCTGCGCGCCAGGGCGGCGGTGGGCGTGGCCGGCCCAGCGCTGGGGCGCCTGCGGCCTGGCCCCGGCTCGGCGGGCGTCGGAGAGCGGTCCACGGCGGCGCGAGAGGCCCGGCGCCCGCCCCCCGGCGCCGCCTGGTGCCCGGGGAAGAGGGGGTGGGGGGAGGCAGCGGATGGAGCGAGAGGGTGCTTGGATCCCACAGGGCTGTTGGATGCGCTTCTCCCGCTGGCAGGTGTCGGCACTAATTGCTTCCCTCCGTGGCCAGGACCATCTTCTCCCTCTCAGCTGCCCTGGGCAAGTCCAAGAACCTGAGCGCAGGTGGTGCACCTGGGCTGAGGCTCAGGTCCCGGCTGGCACGGGGCCTGTCCAGAGACATGCAGGAATCTGTCTCCTGAGCATGCACCAACCCAGTGCCAGGCTCAGCTGCAGCCAAAGTGACTGAAGAGGCATGCGGCGGGAGGCCCCTCTGCAACCGACTCCCCCCCAGGCAAGAGCACGGATTCCCAAGTAGGGCCCACTGGCAGGGCACTGGGGCCCAGAGCCACCTGCCATCCGCGGAGACCCGGGTGTCCCCGCAGCCCTCAGGGGCACCAGTGCCCGGGGCTTTATCGACTAGGCAGCTGCGCCTCGGCCAGAAGGGCTATCTGCTTTAGGGTGGAAATCTTGACAGGATACCTGCGGAACTGCCTGCTATGGGAGCTAGGAAGGACAATCAAGAGGAAAATCACCTGGTTGCGTGGCGTGCTCCGGCCGAGCGAAATGTGCTGAAGATGACGGGTTCTTATTTATTTATTCATTCATTTATTTATTTATTTATTTATTCATTCATTCGTTCGTTCATTTATGTCTTTATTTTTAAAAAGTGATGGCTACGACTCCAGTCAGTGCCCAAACAAGCCATACGTCCGCTTCGGACGGTCACCTTGGCTGCTGAGAATGTCCCTGGTCCGTGGAACACCTGGACCTGTAAGCCCACTTGACCGCAGTGCCTCAAGGGAGCAGAAAAGATTTCCACGGAAAAGTCTCACCACGCAATAGGGACGCAGTTCCGATTTGCGTCCCCCGAGCCCAGAGAAAAGGAAAACGCCCGTTCGTACGGTCCGAAAGAGGAGGGCGAGAGGAGAAAGGGCTGGCTCATCGGTAGGGGTCATAGGGGTGCTCACGCGCCCCTCTCATGCCAGAAAAGAAACAGAGAGAAAGAGAGGTCAGTGACAAGGAAGAGGGAAGACTCTGGGCCTCTCCTCTCTGGGAGACAGGCCTGGCAGGGAGCCCAGGCCCAAGCCCGCAGGCCGCCTGTGGGAAATACCAGGATTCCCTTGACCGAAGGTGGAGGTGACGGCGATGGGAGACAGCATGTCCGTGACCATTGCCATGGGAGAGACCTGCAGGGCAACGCCTGCCGGCCCTAGGTTGGCCCCCCGCTTGACGAGGCCTCAGGGACTTTGGTTGGCGAGGAACCCCTGTCTGTCTTCAGAGGGAGCCGGCAGCCTGGCCCAACCCAGACCCTTGGCCTGGACCAGGTGAGCTCTCGGATGGAGAGGGGGTCTCCCAGCAGTCCCCGATCTGGCCCAGGGGTCCCTTCCCCCACAGCCCCTTGGGCAAGGGGCCCTGCCCCTCCCCCTGCCTTGGAATTCAGCCCTCTGCCCTGCAGCCAGTGTGAGGAAGGAACTATTCCTACCCAACAGTGGCCCCGAGCGGTGGAAGTTGTGGCTCTGCCTTTGGGCAAGGGAGCCGCTTTCTTGTTCCTGGAGCTTCTTCTGTCTCTTTGCTTTTCACCAGACAGATAGGAGAGCATACCTGTCTGGGACACAATAGCAGAGCTTCTCTTCTAGCCCAGTCCCCAGCCAGCAGGCTCCTCCCACGTCAGGGGTCCGCCACCCCTTCCATCCCCGTGGCCTCCTGGTGGCATTCGGTGTCTAGGTTTCGGAACCCCGTTTCCCCCAGCGCTTGAGGTTTCCTTGGCAGTGGACACGCTCCCCGGGCTGCATGCGGTGGGTCTCGGCAGGAGGCCTATCGGCCGCACCTGCCCCGGCACTGCCACTGGGGACAAGTCCCGAGTGGAGCCAAGGCCCCCTCGTCCATCACAACTGTCTTGCCACTCCCGGCCTTGGGCACCTCCTGCCAGCGGCCACCGTCTCCAGAGCAACCAGGCGGGGCGGGGTCGGGGCGAGTGTGCGGGGGCCGGGGTGAGGGGCGCCTGCGCGCCAGGGCGGCGGTGGGCGTGGCCGGCCCAGCGCTGGGGCGCCTGCGCCCTGGCCCCGGCTCGGCGGGCGTCGGAGAGCGGTCCACGGCGGCGCGAGAGGCCCGGCGCCCGCCCCCCGGCGCCGCCTGGCGCCCGGGGAAGAGGGGGTGGGGGGAGGCAGCGGATGGAGCGAGAGGGTGCTTGGATCCCACAGGGCTGTTGGATGCGCTTCTCCCGCTGGCAGGTGTCGGCACTAATTGCTTCCCTCCGTGGCCAGGACCATCTTCTCCCTCTCAGCTGCCCTGGGCAAGTCCAAGAACCTGAGCGCAGGTGGTGCACCTGGGCTGAGGCTCAGGTCCCGGCTGGCACGGGGCCTGTCCAGAGACATGCAGGAATCTGTCTCCTGAGCATGCACCAACCCAGTGCCAGGCTCAGCTGCAGCCAAAGTGACTGAAGAGGCATGCGGCGGGAGGCCCCTCTGCAACCGACTCCCCCCCAGGCAAGAGCACGGATTCCCAAGTAGGGCCCACTGGCAGGGCACTGGGGCCCAGAGCCACCTGCCATCCGCGGAGACCCGGGTGTCCCCGCAGCCCTCAGGGGCACCAGTGCCCGGGGCTTTATCGACTAGGCAGCTGCGCCTCGGCCAGAAGGGCTATCTGCTTTAGGGTGGAAATCTTGACAGGATACCTGCGGAACTGCCTGCTATGGGAGCTAGGAAGGACAATCAAGAGGAAAATCACCTGGTTGCGTGGCGTGCTCCGGCCGAGCGAAATGTGCTGAAGATGACGGGTTCTTATTTATTTATTCATTTATTTATTTATTTATTTATTTATTTATTTATTTATTTCATTCGTTCGTTCATTTCTGTCTTTATTTTTAAAAAGTGATGGTTACGACTCCAGTCAGTGCCCAAACAAGCCATACGTCCGCTTCGGACGGTCACCTTGGCTGCTGAGAATGTCCCTGGTCCGTGGAACACCTGGACCTGTAAGCCCACTTGACCGCAGTGCCTCAAGGGAGCAGAAAAGATTTCCACGGAAAAGTCTCACCACGCAATAGGGACGCAGTTCCGATTTGCGTCCCCCGAGCCCAGAGAAAAGGAAAACGCCCGTTCGTACGGTCCGAAAGAGGAGGGCGAGAGGAGAAAGGGCTGGCTCATCGGTAGGGGACATAGGGGTGCTCACGCGCCCCTCTCATGCCAGAAAAGAAACAGAGAGAAAGAGAGGTCAGTGACAAGGAAGAGGGAAGACTCTGGGCCTCTCCTCTCTGGGAGACAGGCCTGGCAGGGAGCCCAGGCCCAAGCCCGCAGGCCGCCTGTGGGAAATACCAGGATTCCCTTGGCCGAAGGTGGAGGTGACGGCGATGGGAGACAGCATGTCCGTGACCATTGCCATGGGAGAGACCTGCAGGGCAACGCCTGCCGGCCCTAGGTTGGCCCCCCGCTTGACGAGGCCTCAGGGACTTTGGTTGGCGAGGAACCCCTGTCTGTCTTCAGAGGGAGCCGGCAGCCTGGCCCAACCCAGACCCTTGGCCTGGACCAGGTGAGCTCTCGGATGGAGAGGGGGTCTCCCAGCAGTCCCCGATCTGGCCCAGGGGTCCCTTCCCCCACAGCCCCTTGGGCAAGGGGCCCTGCCCCTCCCCCTGCCTTGGAATTCAGCCCTCTGCCCTGCAGCCAGTGTGAGGAAGGAACTATTCCTACCCAACAGTGGCCCCTAGCGGTGGAAGTTGTGGCTCTGCCTTTGGGCAAGGGAGCCGCTTTCTTGTTCCTGGAGCTTCTTCTGTCTCTTTGCTTTTCACCAGACAGATAGGAGAGCATACCTGTCCGGGACACAATAGCAGAGCTTCTCTTCTAGCCCAGTCCCCAGCCAGCAGGCTCCTCCCACGTCAGGGGTCCGCCACCCCTTCCATCCCCGTGGCCTCCTGGTGGCATTCGGTGTCTAGGTTTCGGAACCCCGTTTCCCCCAGCGCTTGAGGTTTCCTTGGCAGTGGACACGCTCCCCGGGCTGCATGCGGTGGGTCTCGGCAGGAGGCCTATCGGCCGCACCTGCCCCGGCACTGCCACTGGGGACAAGTCCCGAGTGGAGCCAAGGCCCCCTCGTCCATCACAACTGTCTTGCCACTCCCGGCCTTGGGCACCTCCTGCCAGCGGCCACCGTCTCCAGAGCAACCAGGCGGGGCGGGGTCGGGGCGAGTGTGCGGGGGCCGGGGTGAGGGGCGCCTGCGCGCCAGGGCGGCGGTGGGCGTGGCCGGCCCAGCGCTGGGGCGCCTGCGCCCTGGCCCCGGCTCGGCGGGCGTCGGAGAGCGGTCCACGGCGGCGCGAGAGGCCCGGCGCCCGCCCCCCGGCGCCGCCTGGCGCCCGGGGAAGAGGGGGTGGGGGGAGGCAGCGGATGGAGCGAGAGGGTGCTTGGATCCCACAGGGCTGTTGGATGCGCTTCTCCCGCTGGCAGGTGTCGGCACTAATTGCTTCCCTCCGTGGCCAGGACCATCTTCTCCCTCTCAGCTGCCCTGGGCAAGTCCAAGAACCTGAGCGCAGGTGGTGCACCTGGGCTGAGGCTCAGGTCCCGGCTGGCACGGGGCCTGTCCAGAGACATGCAGGAATCTGTCTCCTGAGCATGCACCAACCCAGTGCCAGGCTCAGCTGCAGCCAAAGTGACTGAAGAGGCATGCGGCGGGAGGCCCCTCTGCAACCGACTCCCCCCCAGGCAAGAGCACGGATTCCCAAGTAGGGCCCACTGGCAGGGCACTGGGGCCCAGAGCCACCTGCCATCCGCGGAGACCCGGGTGTCCCCGCAGCCCTCAGGGGCACCAGTGCCCGGGGCTTTATCGACTAGGCAGCTGCGCCTCGGCCAGAAGGGCTATCTGCTTTAGGGTGGAAATCTTGACAGGATACCTGCGGAACTGCCTGCTATGGGAGCTAGGAAGGACAATCAAGAGGAAAATCACCTGGTTGCGTGGCGTGCTCCGGCCGAGCGAAATGTGCTGAAGATGACGGGTTCTTATTTATTTATTCATTTATTTATTTATTTATTTATTTATTTATTCATTCGTTCGTTCATTTCTGTCTTTATTTTTAAAAAGTGATGGTTACGACTCCAGTCAGTGCCCAAACAAGCCATACGTCCGCTTCGGACGGTCACCTTGGCTGCTGAGAATGTCCCTGGTCCGTGGAACACCTGGACCTGTAAGCCCACTTGACCGCAGTGCCTCAAGGGAGCAGAAAAGATTTCCACGGAAAAGTCTCACCACGCAATAGGGACGCAGTTCCGATTTGCGTCCCCCGAGCCCAGAGAAAAGGAAAACGCCCGTTCGTACGGTCCGAAAGAGGAGGGCGAGAGGAGAAAGGGCTGGCTCATCGGTAGGGGACATAGGGGTGCTCACGCGCCCCTCTCATGCCAGAAAAGAAACAGAGAGAAAGAGAGGTCAGTGACAAGGAAGAGGGAAGACTCTGGGCCTCTCCTCTCTGGGAGACAGGCCTGGCAGGGAGCCCAGGCCCAAGCCCGCAGGCCGCCTGTGGGAAATACCAGGATTCCCTTGGCCGAAGGTGGAGGTGACGGCGATGGGAGACAGCATGTCCGTGACCATTGCCATGGGAGAGACCTGCAGGGCAACGCCTGCCGGCCCTAGGTTGGCCCCCCGCTTGACGAGGCCTCAGGGACTTTGGTTGGCGAGGAACCCCTGTCTGTCTTCAGAGGGAGCCGGCAGCCTGGCCCAACCCAGACCCTTGGCCTGGACCAGGTGAGCTCTCGGATGGAGAGGGGGTCTCCCAGCAGTCCCCGATCTGGCCCAGGGGTCCCTTCCCCCACAGCCCCTTGGGCAAGGGGCCCTGCCCCTCCCCCTGCCTTGGAATTCAGCCCTCTGCCCTGCAGCCAGTGTGAGGAAGGAACTATTCCTACCCAACAGTGGCCCCTAGCGGTGGAAGTTGTGGCTCTGCCTTTGGGCAAGGGAGCCGCTTTCTTGTTCCTGGAGCTTCTTCTGTCTCTTTGCTTTTCACCAGGCAGATAGGAGAGCATACCTGTCCGGGACACAATAGCAGAGCTTCTCTTCTAGCCCAGTCCCCAGCCAGCAGGCTCCTCCCACGTCAGGGGTCCGCCACCCCTTCCATCCCCGTGGCCTCCTGGTGGCATTCGGTGTCTAGGTTTCGGAACCCCGTTTCCCCCAGCGCTTGAGGTTTCCTTGGCAGTGGACACGCTCCCCGGGCTGCATGCGGTGGGTCTCGGCAGGAGGCCTATCGGCCGCACCTGCCCCGGCACTGCCACTGGGGACAAGTCCCGAGTGGAGCCAAGGCCCCCTCGTCCATCACAACTGTCTTGCCACTCCCGGCCTTGGGCACCTCCTGCCAGCGGCCACCGTCTCCAGAGCAACCAGGCGGGGCGGGGTCGGGGCGAGTGTGCGGGGGCCGGGGTGAGGGGCGCCTGCGCGCCAGGGCGGCGGTGGGCGTGGCCGGCCCAGCGCTGGGGCGCCTGCGCCCTGGCCCCGGCTCGGCGGGCGTCGGAGAGCGGTCCACGGCGGCGCGAGAGGCCCGGCGCCCGCCCCCCGGCGCCGCCTGGCGCCCGGGGAAGAGGGGGTGGGGGGAGGCAGCGGATGGAGCGAGAGGGTGCTTGGATCCCACAGGGCTGTTGGATGCGCTTCTACCGCTGGCAGGTGTCGGCACTAATTGCTTCCCTCCGTGGCCAGGACCATCTTCTCCCTCTCAGCTGCCCTGGGCAAGTCCAAGAACCTGAGCGCAGGTGGTGCACCTGGGCTGAGGCTCAGGTCGCGGCTGGCACGGGGCCTGTCCAGAGACATGCAGGAATCTGTCTCCTGAGCATGCACCAACCCAGTGCCAGGCTCAGCTGCAGCCAAAGTGACTGAAGAGGCATGCGGCGGGAGGCCCCTCTGCAACCGACTCCCCCCCAGGCAAGAGCACGGATTCCCAAGTAGGGCCCACTGGCAGGGCACTGGGGCCCAGAGCCACCTGCCATCCGCGGAGACCCGGGTGTCCCCGCAGCCCTCAGGGGCACCAGTGCCCGGGGCTTTATCGACTAGGCAGCTGCGCCTCGGCCAGAAGGGCTATCTGCTTTAGGGTGGAAATCTTGACAGGATACCTGCGGAACTGCCTGCTATGGGAGCTAGGAAGGACAATCAAGAGGAAAATCACCTGGTTGCGTGGCGTGCTCCGGCCGAGCGAAATGTGCTGAAGATGACGGGTTCTTATTTATTTATTCACTCATTTATTTATTTATTTATTCATTCATTCGTTCGTTCATTTATGTCTTTATTTTTAAAAAGTGATGGTTACGACTCCAGTCAGTGCCCAAACAAGCCATACGTCCGCTTCGGACGGTCACCTTGGCTGCTGAGAATGTCCCTGGTCCGTGGAACACCTGGACCTGTAAGCCCACTTGACCGCAGTGCCTCAAGGGAGCAGAAAAGATTTCCACGGAAAAGTCTCACCACGCAATAGGGACGCAGTTCCGATTTGCGTCTCCCGAGCCCAGAGAAAAGGAAAACGCCCGTTCGTACGGTCCGAAAGAGGAGGGCGAGAGGAGAAAGGGCTGGCTCATCGGTAGGGGTCATAGGGGTGCTCACGCGCCCCTCTCATGCCAGAAAAGAAACAGAGAGAAAGAGAGGTCAGTGACAAGGAAGAGGGAAGACTCTGGGCCTCTCCTCTCTGGGAGACAGGCCTGGCAGGGAGCCCAGGCCCAAGCCCGCAGGCCGCCTGTGGGAAATACCAGGATTCCCTTGACCGAAGGTGGAGGTGACGGCGATGGGAGACAGCATGTCCGTGACCATTGCCATGGGAGAGACCTGCAGGGCAACGCCTGCCGGCCCTAGGTTGGCCCCCCGCTTGACGAGGCCTCAGGGACTTTGGTTGGCGAGGAACCCCTGTCTGTCTTCAGAGGGAGCCGGCAGCCTGGCCCAACCCAGACCCTTGGCCTGGACCAGGTGAGCTCTCGGATGGAGAGGGGGTCTCCCAGCAGTCCCCGATCTGGCCCAGGGGTCCCTTCCCCCACAGCCCCTTGGGCAAGGGGCCCTGCCCCTCCCCCTGCCTTGGAATTCAGCCCTCTGCCCTGCAGCCAGTGTGAGGAAGGAACTATTCCTACCCAACAGTGGCCCCTAGCGGTGGAAGTTGTGGCTCTGCCTTTGGGCAAGGGAGCCGCTTTCTTGTTCCTGGAGCTTCTTCTGTCTCTTTGCTTTTCACCAGACAGATAGGAGAGCATACCTGTCCGGGACACAATAGCAGAGCTTCTCTTCTAGCCCAGTCCCCAGCCAGCAGGCTCCTCCCACGTCAGGGGTCCGCCACCCCTTCCATCCCCGTGGCCTCCTGGTGGCATTCGGTGTCTAGGTTTCGGAACCCCGTTTCCCCCAGCGCTTGAGGTTTCCTTGGCAGTGTACACGCTCCCCGGGCTGCATGTGGTGGGTCTCGGCAGGAGGCCTATCGGCCGCATCTGCCCCGGCACTGCCACTGGGGACAAGTCCCTAGTGGAGCCAAGGCCCCCTCGTCCATTCACAACTGTCTTGCCACTCCCGGCCTTGGGCACCTCCTGCCAGTGGCCACCGTCTCCAGAACAACCAGGTGGGGCGGGGTTGGGGCGAGTGTGCGGGGGCCGGGGTGAGGAGCGCCTGCGCGCCAGGGCTGCGGTGGGCGTGGCCGGCCCAGTGCTGGGGCGCCTGCGCCCTGGCCCTGGCTCGGCGGGCGTCGGAGAGCGGTCCACAGCGGCGTGAGAAGCCCGGCGCCTGCCCCCCGGCGCCGGCTGAGCGCCCGGGGAAGAGGGGGTGGGGGGAGGCAGCGGATGGAGCGAGAGGGTGCTTGGATCCCACAGGGCTGTTGGATGCGCTTCTCCCGCTGGCAGGTGTCGGCACTAATTGCTTCCCTCCGTGGCCAGGACCATCTTCTCCCTCTCAGCTGCCCTGGGCAAGTCCAAGAACCTGAGCGCAGGTGGTGCACCTGGGCTGAGTCTCAGGTCCCGGCTGGTACGGGGCCTGTCCAGAGACTTGCAAGGATCTGTCTCCTGATCATGCATAAACCCAGTGTATGTGGTGGTCCATCCCACCCCTGGCAAGGATGGAGTGGTGTAGATGCTATGTCAGTCGTCTTGGGTAACTATGGCGTTTTTTTGCCACCACAGCCTAGTTTTCTCACCACACCTACTCCTCTTCCCCAACCTCACGAAGAGCATGAAGTGGAAGGAAACTTTATTAGTCTCTCCAGTCAACTACATCAGTCTTATACTGCACTGCTTGGATCACTACACATGGCTACTCCTCTGTCCACATCCCTGGTCTAGAAGAAAGGTGGGAGAAGGTCCTTTAGTTCATGGGACATAATGGGCAGCTTCAGCCTCCACAGCTTACAGTACCGACTATATCCTTGGTTCCTACTACAAAGCCAGCAAGATAGAAAGGGCATGAAAGCCCTAAACTAAAGACAGAGACTGCACCCCAAATAAATACATCTAGTTAGCCAGATGCCAAGGCACCAACAAAAAGTTACAATCCATGCCAAGAAACAGAAAGATATGGTCCAGCCAAAGGAACATGATAAGCCTTCAGGTAACAGAAAGTAGTTGAGACAAGTAATCACAGATGTTCAAACAAATTTCCTTAATGAATTCAGTGAGATGTTTAAAGAGGTAAGGATATTAAGAAAACACTGGGTGGGAACAAAAAGTAGAACTCGAAAGCATAGATAGGAAAATAACAGATCTTATGGTAAGGATAGGCACAATAAATAAAATATATACTGTAGACTTATAACAACAGATTAGAAGAGGCAAAAGAAAGGATCAGTTAGCTTGAAAACATGGCATTTGAAAGTGAACATACAAAAGAACAGATAAAGAAAAGAATGGAAAAATTTGAACAGGTATTAGGGGACTAAAGGACAGCAAGAGACATGCAGACATGTGTCATGGATGTCTTAGAAGGAGAAGAGAAGGAAAAATGTGCAAAAGGAATATTTGAAGAAATAATGGTAGAAAATAACCCAACCCTATCAAACCATATAGATATCTGTGTCTAAGAAGCATCCTAAAAAATCTGAGACAAATACTGATTAGAATGTCCAATGCCAAACACAAAGGGAATTTTGAGAGCAAAAGAAAAAAGCAGTATATCACATACAAGGGATACCCATAAGATTAAGCTCTTATTTCTCATCTGAAACATGGGGGCAAGAAAGTGGTTTCATATATTTATGATACTGTGAGATAAAAAGTGCCACCCACGAATGTTATATCTGGCATGATTGTCTTTCAAAAATGAGGGCAAATTTAGAAAATTCACAGATAAACAGAAAGTGAGTGTGTTTGTAACCAAGAGAACAGCTCTGCGGAAAATACTAAAGGATGTGCTACAGCCTGAAAAGACATAAGAGAAAGGCTTGGAAGAGAGTCTAGAAATGAAGATTATATCAGTAAAAGGAACTAAAAGTGTAAAAAAATAGTGGTGAAAATAAAAGATGACATATGAAACCCAAAGGTCAAAATGGGTGAAGAACTGCCTTTACAGTAATAATATTAAATGTTAATGTATTACACTCCCCAATCAAAGACACAGACCAGTGGAATGGATAAGAAAATATGAGCTGTCTATATGCTGTCTATAAGAAACTCACCTTAGACCCAAGGATACCAATAGATTAAAGTGAAAGGCTAGAAAGTGATATTCCATGCAGGCGCTAACTGAAAAAAAGGTGGAGCAGCTATACTTATATCAGATGAAATACACTTTAAAAACAATTTTTAAAAAATTAGAGACAAGAACAATGTATATTAACAAATCAGACAACTCAGCAGGAAAAAATAACAAACATAATATGTACCTAACCCAGTCGTCCTAAATCATATGAGGCAAACACTGGCAAAACTGAAGGGAAAATAGATGTCTCTACAATAATAGTTGGAAACTTCAATATATCACTCTCAGCATTGAATAGAACATCTGGGCAGAGGATCAAAGAAAGATTTAATAATATCATAAATGGACTAAATCTAATGGACATAACAGAACATTGCAACTTGAAATAGCAGGATATATGTTCTTCTCAAGTGCTTATGGATTTTTCTCCAGGATAGACCATATGTTGGGTCACAAGGAAGATCTCAATGAATTCAACTAGATTGAAATTATAGAAAGCACTTTCCCTTATCATAATGGAATAAAGTTGGAAATCAGCAAGAGGCAGAAAAAGGGGAAATTCACAAATATATGGAGATTAAAAAATACACTTTGAAATAGTCAATGGGTCATAGAAGAAATTATACGTAAATCAATAAATATCTAGAGATGAATGAAATCAAGAACACAAAATATCAAAACCTGTGGGATGCTGTGTATTAGTCAGCCAAAAGGGTACTGACGCAAAATACCAGAAATTTGTTGGTTTTTATAAAGGGAATTTATTGGAGTAGAAGCTTACAGATTCCAGGCCATAATGTGTAAGTTACTTCCCTCACCAAGGTCTATATGAAGCAAGATGGCTGCTGATGTCAGCGAGGGTTCAGGGTTCCTGGGTTCCTATGTTCCTGGGGCTTGCTTTACTCTGGCCTCAAGGTTCCTTCCTTCCTGGGACTGGCTCCCAGGAAACTCTGCATGTTGACTTCCCAGGGCTCCAGTTTAAGTCTTCAGCATCAAACTCCAAAATCAAAACTCCAGCATTAAAAACCCCACATCAAAAGCTCCAACTCTGTCCTTTGCCAGACCTTTAATCTGTGAGTCCCTACCCTCCAAGAGGTGGGGACTGGGTGGGGACTCCACACCCTAATCACAACTCAACCATGCCCAGGTACAGATCAGATTACAATCATAATCCAACATTTCTTTTTTGAATTTGTCAATTATATCAAACTGCTACATGCTATAAAGACAGTGCTGAAGAGAAATTTATAGCTTTCAATGCTTTTACATTAAAAAAGAAGAAAGCTAAAAATCAGTGACCAAACTACATAGCGGTAGTTGTACAGTTCTATTAGCTTGAGTAACTAGTAAGAGAATAGCAAACTATTTCCAAAGGAAGCAGAAGAAATGAAATAGCAAATATCAGAGAAGAAATAAATGAAATTAAGAACAATAACAACAACAAAAACAGAGAATTAACCAACCACAATTTGGTTCTTTACAAAGATTAACAGAATCATCAAACACTTAGCTAGACTGGCAAAGAAAAAAGAGAGAAGATGCAAATAATAAAATAAAAAAATGAAAATGGAGACATTACTATTGAATCTACAAAAATAAAAGAGAGCATAGGGGAAATGGATGTGGCTCAAATAATTGGGCTCCCATCTAACATATAGTAGGTCCAGGGTTCAATACCCAGGGCTTCCTGACCTGCGTGGTGAGTTGGCCTACATGGAGTGCTGCCCCGTGCAATGACTGCCACCCCATGCAGGAGTGTCACCCATGCAAGGAGAGTCAGCCGCACAAGGGGTGCCCTCCATTCAAGAGGTGCCACCCCACACAGGAGTGCAGCCTGCCCAGGAGTGGTGACACCCACACAGAGAGCTGATGCAGCAAGATAATGCAACAAAGAAAAAAGAGAGATACAGAGAAGAGGCAATATGAGATCTAATGAGCTAGGGAGCTGATGTGGCACAAGAGAGTGATCACTTCCTTCCCACTCTGGAAGGTCCCAGGATGCATTCCCAGAGCTGCCTAATGAGAATAAAAGCAGACACAGAAGAACACACCATGAATGAATACAGAGAGCAGAAAATGGGGAAGGAAGGGAGAAAGAAATCTTAGAAAAAATGTAACTTAAAAAAAGGGATCATAAGAGGATACTATGAACAACTCTATGCCAATAAATCAGACAATGTAGGTGAAATGGAAAATTTCCTAGGAATGTATGAATAAGCTACACTGACAGTAGAAAGAATAGAAGACCTCAACAAAACAATCACAAGTAAAGAGATTGAAACACTCATCAAACAACTCCCCAAAATGGATAGCCCAGGACCAGATGGTTTCACAGATGAGTTCTATCAAGCATTCAAAGAAGATTTAACACCAGTCTTAAACTCTTCCAAAAAATTGAACAAGAAGGAAAGCTACCAAACTCATTTGTGATGGCAATGTGAACCTACTACCAAAGCCAGATAAAGATATTATGAAAAAAATAATTACCAATTTTCCTAATGAATATTTATGCAAAAATTCTCAACAAATTAGTTGCTAATCAAATGAAACAACACATTAAAAGAATTATTTATCATGATCAGGTGGGTTTTATACAGGCATGCAAGGCTGGCTCAACACAAGAAAATAAATCAGCATATACACCATATTAATAAATCAAAGAAGAAAAATCATGATTCTATTGATTGACAGAGAAAAGACATTTGACAAAGTACAGCATCCTTTCTTGATAAAAATACTACAAAAGATAGGAATTGAAGGATACTTTGTTAACATGATAAAGGCCAATTGTGAAAAACCCACTAACTGCTAATGTACTCAATGGTGAAAGACTGAAAGCTTTCCTATTAAGATCAGGACAATACAAGGATGACCACTCTCAACACTGTTGTTCAATATAGTGCTAAACATTCTAGATGGAACAATCAGGCAAGAAAAAGAAATAAAAGGAATCTAAAATGGAAAGGAAGAAGTAAAATTTTGCTACCTATACCTAGAATGTCCCCAAACTCTACAACAAAGCTGCTAGAGCTAATAAACAATTTCAGCAGATTAGCAGGATACTAGATTAAAATGCAAAAATCAGAGCTGTTTCTATACACTAGTAATATGCAATCTGAGGAGGAAGTCAGAAAAAAATTTCATTTACAAAAGGGACCGAAACAATTAAAATTAGGAATAAACTTTACCAAGGATGTAAAGCATTTGTATTCAGAAAAATACAATGCTTTGCTAAAGAATTTGTTAAGATGTCAATTCTACCCAAATTGATATACAGATTCAATGCAATCCCAATAAAAATTCCACGAGCATTTTTTAAAAGAAATGGAAAACAAAATTATCAAATTTATTTGGAAGGGTAATGGTTCCCAAATAGACAGAAACATCTTAAAAGGAAGAGAGATGGGAAGCAGATGTGGCTCAAATGATTGGCCTCCCATATACCATATGGGAGGTTCAGGGTTTGATTTCTAGGGTCTCTTGGTGAAGGTAAGCTGGACAGCATGGCCAGCTGGCCTGGTGGAGAGATGGCAGAGCAAGATGTCACAACAAAAAGAGACATACAGAAGAGACAATAAGAGATGTAGCAGACCAGGGAGCTGAGGTAGTACAAGAGATTGAGTGCCTCTCTCCCAATCTGGAAGGTCCCAGGATCAGTGCTCAGAGCCACCTAAAGAGAAGACAAGGAGACCCAGAAGAACACACAGTGGATGGACACAGAAAGCAGACAGAAAGCACAAAAACAAGAGGGGTGGGTAAGCAATTTATAAAAAAAAAAAAAAGGAAAAGCAGAGTTGAAGGACTCTCACTCCAGATTTTAAATCATATTGATTTGCTAAAAATAGCATGGTACTGGCATAAAGATAGATACATAGAGTAATGGAACTAAATCAATCAGAAACAGACCCTCACATGTATGGTCAAGTGATTTTTTACAAAGCTGTCAAAACTCTGCTGGGGAAGAACAGTTTATTCAACAAACGGTGCTGGGAGAACTAGATATCCCTATCCAAAAGAAAGAGGACCCCTATCTCACACCTTATACAAAAATTAACTCAAAATGGATCAAAGCCCTATATATAAAATTTAGAACCATAAAGTTTCCAGGAGAAAATGTAGGAAAATATCTCCAAAACCTGGTGGTAGGTGTACATTCTTTTTTTAAATTTAATGAATTTGTTTGTCTATTTATTTTAAAGAATATTTAGATTTCATAAACGTTACATAAAAAATATAGGAGGTTCCTGTATGCCCTACTTCCTCCCTCTGCCACATTTCAACATCCTTCATTAGTGTGGTACATTTGCTATAGTTGATGAAAGCATATTGAAGCACTGCCATTAACCATGAATTATAGTTTACATATTTTAAACCCTGTCCCATGTAATTTTGTAAGTTATGGCAAAATATATAATGGCGTGTGTCCATCCTTTCAATGTCATGCAGGACAATTCCAATGTCTAGAAAATGCCCCCATATTACACCTATTTTTCCCTCTCCCTCCCCTCAAAAGTTCCAGTGGCCACTGCCTTCACATCAATGACACAAGTTCTTCCATTGCCAGAGTTCCTCAGTGTGACAGAATTGAATTCATTTGTGGTTTCCCTACACATGGCTCTTCTCCTTCTATTTGAACCTATACTTGAAAGGTATATGTCCAAGAGACTTAAATCTTTGGTCTGTCCATGTTCAGGTGGGCCTCAGGGCCCAAAAGTGCAACATCTTCTAGCCAGTGTATTGGACTCACCCAGAACAAAGAACAAGTTGATGATGACAGACAAGGCCCATCCCAAGGAACAGAGAGAGTCAGCAACTGTAAGCAAGAGAGTTCCATCAATTTACTCCATGGTATCTAAGCCCCCTCTCAATTAGAAGAAGAGTGGGCATCACCATCCTCAAATACTCAAAATTGGGGAATGGACTAAAGCAGACTTAGTATTATTCTACTATAGACATTGTTATTTTAGTGGTGGTGCATTCTTTAAACCTTACACCTAAATCATGAGTAATGAAAGAAAACATGGATAAATGGGACCTTCTCAAACAGAAAAACTTTTGTGATTCAAAGGACTTCATCAAAAAGGTGAAAAGGCAACCAACTCAATGGGAGAAAATATTTGGAAACCATGTATCCAATAAGGGTTTGATTTGTAGTCTACATAAAGAGATCATAAAAATAAAAGAGCAAGCAATACAGTTAAAAACTGGGCAAAATATTTCAATAGAGATTTCTCCAAAGAGGAAATACAAATGGCCAGAAAGCACAAGAAAATATGTTCAGTATCAATAGCTATTATGGAAATGCAAATCAAAATGACAATGAATGAGGTATATCACACTACAATAGAATGGCCATTAAATTCTTTAAAAAAAACAGTAAACAATAAGTGCTGGAGAGTATGTAGAGAAATAGGAACTCTCCTGCACTGTTAGTGGGAATGTAAAATGATGCAACTTCTGAGCAAGACAGGTTGACATTTCCTCAGAAAGCTAAATATAGAAATTCCATATGATCCAGCAATTCTTCCACTAGGAATACATCCAGAGGAACTGAAAACTGATGTGAATAAACATTTTCACACCAATGTATATTGAGGCATTATTTACAATTGCCAAAATATGGAAACAACCCAAATGTCCATCAACTGATGAATGGGTAAACAAAAATTGTATATACATACAATGAAATGCCTATAGTGTAATAAGAAGAAACTAAATTAGGATGCATATGATAGCATGGATGAATCTTGAAGACAATATGCTAACTGAAATAAGCCAGATGCCAAAAGACAACTATTGCATGGTCTCACTAATATGAACTAAATACAAAGGAAAATGCACAGAGTTACAACATAGAGTATAGGTTATTAAGAGATAAGAGGAGGGCTGAGAAATGGTACTGATGCTTAATGCATGTAGAAGTTTTAATTAATTTGCCTGTCAATATGTGGAAATGGATAGAGTTGATGGTAATACATTATAGTGACTAGAAGTAATGCAGTTTGTCTATAAATGGGATTGGGGTTGAAAAGGGTAGTCTAGGGGTGTAAATGTCAATTGAAAGGAAGGTAGAGAATAATCTAGGGACTGAATAACAGTGAACCCAGAGGTGGATAAGAATTGTAACCACATTTACATAGTACAAATACAAGAATATCCTTCTATGAACTAGAATAAATGTGTTTCACTATTGCAAGGTGGTAAGAATGTGGAGAAGCCCTGGAAAAATGCAATTCATGTAACCTGTGGAGTATAGTTACCAGCAGTACTGTAAAATTCTTGCATCAATGCCAAAGATGTACTGTGTTAATAATAGGGGGTTATGGGAAAAATATACCAAATGTATGCTATAGACTATAGTTAGTGGCAATAGTCTGATACTATCTCATAATGTATAACAACATTCCACAACAACGTAGTATGTTGGTGGAAGGGTGTGGTATGGGAATTCCAACCAGGAGACTGATAGTTTCATAAGTTCACAAGTTCCCTAATAAAAATATATTTTTTAAAAACCTACAGACAGCATAGATGAAAACTAATAGCTATCAAATAAAATGATAAAATAGCTTATCCCAAAAAACATTTACAGAAAGTTCCTATATAACCCACACTCAGTATCCTCTAAAGTTAGCATCTTATATAACTACAGTGCAATTATCTAAAGCAGGAACTAACCTTTGGTATAATATTATTAAGTAAAAAAAACACATCAACACTAGCATCACACCAACACTCTATCTCATCTTGTTAGTTCATGTCACCCATTTTTGCTCCGCCTTCCCTTCTGATTTAATTGTAATAGAGTTATTACCTTACCACATGCTCCTGCCTCTCTGCTGTAGAAATCTTGCCCTTTCTAGAGACCCAGGAAGTATAATGTTCATTAAGATTATAGCATTAACAGTAGTGTGTGATAATTCCAGACACTTAGGCAAGTATCTCAATAGCCTCTTCTGGAGTGAATTTCACTAAATATAGAAAACCCCCCATCCCCAGGCCAGGCCTGTGACCCTGAACTTAATAGCTCTATTTGCGCTTCATTGATGGTGATAGTGGTGGTGATGCTTTTGTTTTTGAAAGTTTCCACACTAAAAAACTTCTGATTCTTGATCATCTCAGGCCTCTGACTAATGGAAGGTCAGAATTAATCTGTTTAAGGTGTTAAATTTTTCCTCCTGTCTAGAATGTTCTTTCTTCACTTTTTTTGCCTTGAAAGTCCTCACTGTGTCTTCCAACTGCAACATTGCCTACTGTGTACAACATTCCCTCCCTCTTCCCCTTTACCCAGGAATAATTGAGCTCTTTTGGTTCTGTGCCACTACTGTATCTTCTAAATGCCTCTATTGTTACATCTTTCACTGTGAATCCTGAGTACGTGTCATCATATCTGGCTCCCCAGAGTTCTCTGTATCACTCACGGTATGCCACAGCCTCACCCAGAATAGGTGATAAATAAATATTTATTGACTGAGCAGATGAATGAATATGAAAGGCATTAATAGAAGTAAAGTGTAGAGCCAAAAGTCCTGTAGCAGTTTGGCATTGTTTATGAATTCCAAAAACAGGTATTGGATTGTGTTTGTAAAATGGTCTGTTCCTCTGGCCATATTAGATTTTATTATCCTTAGAGGTTTCACCTTTATTTGATTAAATTATGATTAAGGCTTTGGATGCCATTGGACATTGAGTCCCTGCCCCCTTGGTTGGTGGGGACTCTCAGAAGAAATGACATGGCAGAGTAGAGAGTTGGAGTTTTTTTATGCTGGATTCCCAGGAAGTAAATACAAAGAGAAGCAGACATGTGGGAAGAGAGAAGGCTCCATTAGACACAGCAGAGGGCTTGTGGAGAGAGCAGAGCAGCTGAGCATGGCCTGGGTTTTAGGGTTTGTGTTAGTAAGAGAACTGTAACCAGACTGAGTCCCCCAAAACAAGGCCACGACAGAACTCAATTTTTGAAGTCTTCCTGTAAGTTCTGCTTGCATTTTTTAGGTGTTTTATGTGCTTGACATGGTGGCCAGTTTTTTTGCATACTTTATTTCCTTTAATCATCACACTAGCTTTTGAGGTAAGTACAGCTAGTGTGCTTGTTTCACAAATGAAGAACTGCAAGTCATAAGAGATAATACATTTCCCTGGATTACCTGTTTAGTAGTAGCAGAACTGGAACTCAAGCCTGCCTAGGCCACTTGAAACCAAAATCCACTCTTTTAAGGCAATGGAGGCCATCAAGATTAGATGACTAGGAAAGAGGAAGGGAAAATTAATTAGGAATTAAACTGTATTGGATGTGGTAGGTATCTGTCAAGTGTTATGGCCACCCAGCATCTTTGTTTTTGTTTTGCTTTGTTTTGTTTGTTTTCTCTTTAATTTTTTTTATGTTACATTCAAAAAATAAATATGAGGCCCCCACATATCCCCACCCCCTCACCACACTACTCTCAGATCAACAACCTCTTTCATCATCATGGGACATTCAGTGCATTTGGTGAATACATTCTGGAGCACTGCTGCACCACATGGATAACGGTTTACATTGTAGTTTCCACTCTCTCCCAGTCCACCCAGGGGGCCATGGCAGGACATCTATCCCAACTTTGGGTAATTTTCTTGAAAGAGGAAGCCAGACACTTGCCATTGTGCAAAAAGGGAAAATGCCCCTCAAACCACTCAGCAGGGCTGCTGGGCAGTGCTCAGTGAGGAGCCCTCACAGAGGCAGTAGCTGGAGCAGGCAGTCAGGCTCCTACTTTCCATTGCATTCTAGGGCAGCACACAGAAATCTAATGGGACCAAACAGCAGATTCTTGGAGAGGGACCTTGAACTTGGGCCACACAGCTTATAGGCAACATGATCAGGGTAGCACTGGCCCTTTCCATGGGATCATCAGGGCCAGGGTACCATAGTAATATGACATAGCAGCATGTTGGCCTCGACTTTCCTGGTTTGGGGGAAACATCATGACTTGCCCTGGGATGATGAGCTGGGGAGCAAGGCTTCAGTTGCAGAAGTGTGATGTGACAAGCTGCTGACTTGAACCCCAGTACCCCAATCATCCATCATGACTGAGGAAGTACCAGCCCTTCTATTATCATCAAGTGTGGGTTCCAAGGCTCAAGACTGACCAAAGTCAATTGTCTTGAGCACTGGCTGTTACCAGATTCATCTGGTTTTGCAGGAGACCAATGGATTTTCTAGGAGGAGCCTACAGGGTGTCTGTCTGAACCAAGTTTTCAAGGGGACAAGTTTCCCAGGGCCTGTTGTGATGCCTGTGCTTAGTGGTGGCTGCAGCAGGGTTGCTGCTGGGACAGACCCAAGAGGTAATTTGGATACTACTTTTGTCCTTATGCCCCCAAGCTTATCTGGTCATGCAGGAAATTATCTGAGTTACCAGATAACATGTAATAAACATACATTCTGCTTCAAGTAGTGAGGTAAGTTCTACTGTTGACAACTTAAGTACAGAGTGATAATTGATCATCTATTTTGTGGCAAGCTTTATCCTAGACCCTGTCTCATTCTTTATCTCACCAGATTCTCACCCCCCCACACACACACAATGCAGTACGATATGCATTGCTGATGAAAAATGTGATAAAGCTGTGGTAGGGATGAGGCTAGCAAGATCGAGAGAGGAGCTGTCATGAAGGGTGCCATTTGTCCAGCTGCTGGGTCTGGGCTTTCCCCTACAAGCCAGTATTTCCCAGGATGACAGGCATGCCCTGGTTACATGTGAGATGTCTGCATGCACCTGGCTGCAGACCTGCAGAGGCAGCCACTTCCAGCAGGTGGAGTCTCCAACAAACACCTCTAGGAGCTGCTTCTTTGCCATCCTACAGTGGCAGCAGGCCACACCAGGATTCTTAGAGTCTTCCCCAAGCTCTGACTGACCCCTTCACTAGTGTTCCAGGTACAATGGCTAGAGATTATTCTCTGACCCTCTGATTTTCTCCCCCAAGCCTTCCCTTCTCAACTCCCCACAGTCAAGTAAGCTCTATTTCTTTTTACACTAACCACATTATTTCCAAAATATGTAGTTCTCTTTTCCTGAATGAATTGTTATTGATACAGTTGGTAAAATAAAAACTTGGATGGGAAATAACATGTATGGATAGGGTGTCTGCCTACCACATGGGAGGTCTGCGGTTCAAACCCCAGCCCTCTTGACCCCTGTGGAGCTGGCTCATGAGCAGTGCTGATGTGCGCAAGGAGTGCCATGGAACATAAGGAGAGCCACCCAGTGTGAAAGAAAGTGCAGCCTGTCCAAGAATGGTGCCGCACACATGGAGAGCTGACACAGTAAGATGATGCAACAAGAAGAAACACAGACCATTGACCATGAGGTACAGCGGTGCTCTGAGATATATTCACCAAATGCAATGAATGTCTCATGATGATGGAGGAGATTGTTGTTATGGAGGGAGGAGTGGGGTGAGTGGGGTGGGGAGTATATGGGGACCTTCATATTTTTTGAATGTACTATTAAAAAAATAAATAAATAAAATTTTTAAAAAAGAAACACAGATTCCCGGTGCTGCTGATAAGGATAGAAGTGGTCACAGAAGAACACACAGTGAATGGACACAGAGAGCAGACAACTGGGGAGGGGGGGTGGAGGAAGGGAAGAAATAAATTTTAAAAAATAAATCTTTAAAGAAAAAATTAAATTTTAAGTTCACCGTTTTGTTCAAAGCAGCCTAGAATAATGGGAAAACATGGGCTTTTGTATTTTAAAGGCTTGGGTTTTAATCTCAGCTTTGCCTTTATAGCTGTGTGAACTTCTGTAAGTTACCTAACATCTCAGAGCTTTGGTTATGTCATTGTAAAATGGGGATCATAATACTTATCCCAGGGGATTACTACAAATAAAACTGTTTTAAAATGCCAAGAATGTTACAATGCAAGGTGATAGTGGAGGGGTGATGTATGTGAATTCTGCTTGTTATGCATGACTGTTTGGTAAACCCACAACTTCTCTAATAAAAAGTATATAATCAAAAAGAAAGGAAGGAGGAAAATATATATTATTGAACACTTACAATTTGTCAGACCCTGTGCTAAGCACTTTCATTTTCTAACTTATTTATGTTACCCCAACAACCTCACTACAAATACTGTTATTATCTTTATTTTACAAAGGAGCAACTTGGGAAATAGAAGCCACAAAAAATTACTTGCCAAGGCTGTAGAGATAGTGTGTGGCAGAGCCAGTGTCTGAACCCAAGCATTTAGGTTTGAAGTCCACGTTGTTAACCACTTACCACACCACCTCCCTCAATGGGCAGCTGTGCTACCACCAGATTTGTGTGCACTTATTACAATTTGCAATTTTTTATGTTTCTATTAGTTATCTATTGCTGCATAACAAATTACTCCAAAACACAGCAGTATAAAACAAAGGTTTACTGTCTCAAAGTTTATATCTCAAAGTTTGCTGAATCCAAGAGTAGCTTAGCTGATGGCTCAGGACAGGAGTTTTCCTGAAGTTGCAGTTAACCTGTTGTCAAGGGCTACAGCCATCTCAGGGATCAGCGGGGATCATGAATTCCCTTCCAAATGCACTCACTTGTGTGTTGGCTGGGCTCGCATCCTTGTCAAGTGGGCCTCTCCACAGGCTGCCTGAGTGTCCTCATGACACCACAACTTCCTACATAGCAAGTAATCCAGGGAAAAGTGTGCAAGCACCTAAGACATGAGCTGAAGGCCTTTTAACCTAATTGTGGAAGTTACATATCATCCCTTCTGCCATATGCTGTTTGTCACACAGACCAAGAGCCCTGGTAAAATGTGGGAGAGGATTATACAGGTTGCAAAAGATTGACCCATCTTTGGCTTGTGGAGCCTGTTTAAATTAGCTCCTGAGTCATTTGGATACAACCCAGTAGTGGTTGATACTTTCTTGCTTTCTGAATGTATTCACAAATGAAATGATATAATGTCTGAGATTTGCTTTGAAATAATGGCAGCAGAAAAGTGGGTATAGATGAAATATGATTGGCCATGAATTGTTCAAGCTGGGCAACTGCCACATGGAGGTTCATTATACTATTGTCTCATATTTGTCTATATTTGAAATCTTCCCAAATGAAAAGTAAAGATTAAAAACTCCATCATATGTTTTCCAAAACAGGACCTTGAAATCCTTAGTCTGGAATGCCTGGCATTGATGGGAGAAAAGAGAACTCTAAATTCCCAGTGCTTTCTTAACTACCAAGAATGAGCCCACACTTCTGAAGATAACAGTTTTAGCTCTAATTCAGAGATAATAAGCTTTCAGTATACAAGGGACGTTCCACCAACTCAAGGAGGACAAGAAGAACCCTTCTCTGACCTTGGGTGAAGGCCAGGAAAAGGGTGGAGGGTGAGGAGAGTGGAGAACACCAGCTGAGCAGCTTCAAGGCTCCACGTGTGCGCAGCTCTTGGCAGTTTCGGGGAATCACAGGGTCAAGGTAAGAGCGGCTTCCTTCAATGATAGGTTTGTTTCTTTTCACACATTCTTTGTCTGGATTCCGGCAAATAATCCTCCACAAGCCTGACTCAGTTCACTGCTCTTCAGATAGTGTAGGAAAGAGTCCTGAGGCCAGAACCGAAACCCTCTCTGACTCCAAAGGGCAGTGTGTCTTGACTCCCAGTTTCATCCCCCATGAAATGAAAGGTCAGCCTGCAAGACTGCTAAGGACCCTTTAGTATCCCAACCACCAAACCGGAGACTCCGGAAACCCTGGGCCCACAGCCTGCCTTGCCCGCCTCAGGGCCTTTTCTCTAGAGGTCTGTACCTTTCGGTCCGAGCCTTTCGTGCCTCCTAAAGAAAGATGTGACTGACTGACTACTATTTGCAGATAACTGAGGAGGAGGAGGAGGGTCACGGAGGACCCCAAAGTTGGCAGCACTTCAGCGACTTCTCTCTGCCCTGCTCGCCAGTAAATCCTGATCCCCGTTCTGACCCCCGTCCCCACTGTGACGACGGCCGTCATTGGCCTTGGCGCCCTGAGACGTGGAGCTGGGGGCGCAGGAGGTGAGCGCCACCGCCAGGTTCCGCGCAGAGGGAGAGGGAAGGGCAGGGGCCGGGCAGCGCCGGAAGCTGCGCGCTGGGACCACGGAGGTCAGGCTCCTCCAAACCCGGCCCCGGCGGGCCAGAGCCGCGACGAGTGGAGCCGGTGCCCGGGCCTCGGGGCATGGGAGCCGGGGGGCGGGGGCGAAGGCGGCGGCGCGGGGCGGGGACGGGCTGGGCAGCGCCGTGGACGCGTCCTCGGGAGCAGCGGGTGAGTGCGGCCGCCTGCGCTTCGTGCGTGCAGCCACGGCTCCCTCCCGGGCTAGGCCGGAAGGCCTGGTGGTCGCTGTCCGAGGGCCCCTTTGCGTACACCCCTCCTGGCGCAGGCGCACAGGTGGCTCCTCCGCGGCTCTGCGCCCCCGGGCCCGGCTGGCGCGCAGCTGCCTCTCTCGGCCCCGGGCGGGTTTTCCGCCCCCGCCTCTCCCTCCAGCCAGCCTTCCTTTAGGCCGCTGGTGGGGGGCGCGGGGCAGGTCCTGCCCTCGGAGGAGACTCGCAGAGGTCACCCCCCTTTCCCCCAACCCACAGCGACCCGGGGAGACGCAGACCCAGCCTTTCCCAAGCCGCCTCCCAGATCCCGGCTCCGGCTCCCAAGTAGGGCGTCTGTCCTTTATTTTCCTTTAACCAACCAGGGAAAGTTGGGGGCCTACAGGGCAGATTAGGGCGCGGCTGGGGGCACCTCCCCGGGGAGGCAGCCCCAGGGCGCGGGGGTGGGCGGGAGCTGGGCGGTCCCCCGCAGCCGCGTGGGTCCTTCTGCCGCCGGGCGAGGTGAGGATCTGGGCCGGGGGAGGCGCTCGTCGTGGTGCTCAGCGCGGCCTCTGCTGGGGGCGGCGCTCGTCGTGGTGCTCAGCGCGGCCTCTGCTGCGGGGGGATCTCAGGGGTGGGGCGGGTCAGCTCTGAGCAGCAGCGCAGCCTGGTTTCTCCTGTGCTGATGCGCTTGCTCTGCTCTGCAAACCTGAGCTCCCTCAAATCTCAGTGTTTCAGGGCATGTATTTAATTACCTGATTTTATACCTGAGATGATCTCAGCGCATGCCAACAAAATGAAGTTTAAAAATCTCTTCTCGAAGAAAAACAATTTAAAATATAATCTTACGATTAGGCTTCCCTGTCCCGGTATTTTACCCGTCTCCCGGTGGGTAGAGAATGAAAATTCTGCTTTCCACATCTAATCTACTAGAGCTACAGAGTTGCGTCTATTTTTGATAGATTTTTTTTTGCAGAGGTATTGCTGCAGTTTGCATATTGTTTTCGAAATGCACATTTGTGTCTTGAAATAGCTTACTTGTTAAGGGACCTTTCACTGCATTAAGAGTTGAGCTAAATTTACTAATTCATTTATTTTTTATATGACTAAAATTTCGTGGTTTTTAAAAAAATCGTTAACAGAAAATAATATCTAGATGTCTATGGAGCAAAGGATGTTTTGTCACCAGACCTAAAACTTAAATTTTTGAAGAGCCGTTTTTCTGCATCTGATATAGAATAGACTTTTTCATGAAAAAGTAACGTTTTGAGATCTTCTTCCCTGCAGGAAATGAGCGCTACCTTTCCAACACTCAATCTTTTCCATGTGGATTTAAATCTTTCATGAGAGATTAATGAAAGATTAGAGTAGAAAAGTTTGCTTATAGCTGGGAATTATTGGACTAAAAGAAAAGAAAGTAATTATACTAAAAGAAAAGATATCAAATAATTGTCAGTTGGCAAGTACATAGAACTGGGAGAAATGGGGTGCTTTTAGTATTGGTAGATTAATTGTTGCTTGATTTAAGGTGGGATGAACCCATAGATTTTCTGTCTGTAAGATTTTTATGCTCACACACAACAGTAGTCTACACATAACATTGCTTTTACTAAAATGTTTATTTGGGTTTATACATACATGACCATAAATGTCTAGTATGTGCCGCATCCTATTCTACATGATTAATGTTTTAAGTCATTTCATCTTCCAGGCAATCCTGGGTAGGAGGTGCTATAATTGTTCTAATTCCTAAAGGAGGGAAATCTGGTTTCAGGCATTTGATAAATAACTTTTAAAATATAGTTTAACAGACCATATTAATTCAATTATGAACCAATCCTTAAAGCAGCCCTGGCAGGATCTTCACTTGCTCATTTAATTGACTGTCATGTCATTTTTTAGTAATACTTAAAAAAATCGTCAGTTCAGGGTGTTATTCCTTGTTATTCGTATCCATAATTGTGCATTTCTTTATTTGGAAATTTGGGGTTGCCTAATATAAAAAGAAAGCAGGTTATATTTCTGATTATTTCTCCTGTGTCTGATTTCATCCAAAAAGTGTTCATATATAGGAGATAACAGACTGATAATGTAAACCATAATGTAAAACATAGGATAACTAAGAATGTAAAAAACTGTGTATCCTAAAGTATGCACTATAATGTAAGCACAGATGTCACCTTGTTAGAAAGCTAGTGTCTCAGACTCTGTACATCACGTTAAGTAAATATGATGTGAATAGGGTGTAAGAGTAGCACTGTGGAAGGGAAAAGGTTTTGTGGTGGATGTATGGGAGTGCTGTATATTATATATATGCATTGCTGTGGTCTAGGGCTCCTGTGAAGAGAAGCTGAATAATTAGGGGGGGAAAAAAAAAGAAAAAGATAGGATGTAGAATTTTTTCCATGTATTATTATTCTTTTATCACCAAATAGTTATAATTTATTTTGTTCAATCATGATTGTTTTCTTTGGCACTCACTAACTAGAATGAATTCTAAATCAGGGGAGTAGAAAGTTCTATATCATAGCTATGTTCTGCTTGGTAGTCCTCGGAGATGCCAGGACACAGTCTTATATCTGTGGGGGGAACAGTGGGTAATGCTGCATGATTTCCTACAGAAAACCTCACCTTGCCAATTTTGCTTTTGAACCACTGCTGTGAAAAAATATATTTTTGAGCAATTTTACCCTTGTCATATGCCCAGTTCCAGAATCTTGTAGGGATTCTACTCCCCAAGCCCATAGCATAAGTTATCCTGAAGAAGGGTGAGCTCCTGGGTGTGGCTGTCTGGTTCTGTGGTCCAGGGGTTGTCTCTGGCGGTTCACCACACTTTCCCACAGAACTCAGTGACGTCATCAGACACTCAGAGAAAAGACCGCAGTTCAGGTGTGGCACTCGGCGGGGTCTTCATAGGGAGAGATGTTCTGTACAAGGATTTAGGGAAGGAAATCCTAATAATGTTTTCATGTAAAACAGTCTCATCGTCTTGTTTGCCCAATCAGGGGGAATGGGAGTTTGGGCAAGTGGATGGAACACATTTTAGATATTCTTTTACAAATCATCAAATGGTTCTTGTTTAAAAAAAACAAAAAATCATCAACTCTGTTGGGCTTTGGGCAGGGAAATGTCTCTGAAACTACCTCATGGAAAAGTTGGAAACTTTAAGTTCAGTTCATTATGGATGATGTATGTCATGGGACCACCTTGAAGAAATAAATAAATCTTTGAAAAACAATAAAGACACTAATAGTAATAAATACCCCCACACAGGGTAAAACAGTTAAAAGGGATGAGAAACTACTTTGTTATGAAAAAAAGTCCATGTCACAGTTTTTCATGCTTCAAAGTGGTTGCATGACCTACATGACCTCCTATATGGTAGACAGGAGCCCAATTGGATGAGTCACATCTGTTTCCCTATTATGCAGGAAGTTGTCTAAATAAGGATTCTTAAAGCTGGATCGTTGGACAGCCACAAGACTTCGTAACATAGGTAAGACTTGTTTTATGCAATTTGTGGGTTCTTGGAAAGTTGTTTATAAACAGAGTTTTTCAACTCAAAATATGAACATTCTTGGGAAAATTAGAATCAAAACACTATCATGCCTCATAAAGTGAAGGATCTTCTTTTATAAGTGTTAAACCATAAATAATTTTGTAAACATAAGTATGTGGCCTCAAGCTTGTTTAAGACACAAACTCCATTGTAAGACTCAACCCTTGTTGCTTCTCTAAATCTCATATATAAATTAGTAAATTTAATGTAAATCATGTGTAAAATATATAAAATACGGTTTCCTTATATCACCCTATATTGACATCTTGTATTAGTGAAGTATGTTTTTATCATTCCTGAAAGAACCTTTTTATAAGAGCACTATTAACTATATTCCACCAGTTACAAATATGGTTCACTGTGTTGTACAGTCCTATGTTTTATGTTTTAATTATTATTCTAGCAGTATAAATATATGAACTAGAAATTCCCCTATTAATCACATTCACATATATAATTTAGTTCTATTAATTACACTTACAATGCTGCACTACAGTCAACACCATCCATTATCAAAACTTTACAATTAACCGAAGTAGAAATTCTGTACAATTTAAACATTAACTCCCATTCCCTATCCCTAACCCAGTCCCTGGTAAACTTTATTCTAGATTCTGACTCTATGAATTTGCTTATTCCAGTTATTTCATATCAGTGAAGTCATATAATATTTTTCCTTTTGTGTCTGGGTTATTTCACTCAATATGATGATATGATGTGTTCAAGCTTCACCCATACTGTTGCATGAATCAGAACTTCATTCCTTTATTTCTTTTAAAGATTTATTTTTTTTATTTATTTCTGCCCTCCTCCCTCCTTGTTTGCACTCACTGTCTGCTCTCTATATCTGTTCATTGTGTGCTTATCTTCCTTTTTGGAGGCACTGGAAACTGTACGCAGGACCTCCCATGTGGGAGGGAAGTGCCTAATTGCTTGAGTCACCTCCACCCCTGCCTTTTTGTGTCTCTTATTATAGTTTCCTCCCTGTGTCTCTTGTTGCATGATCTTGTTGCATCAGCTCACCAGGCCAGCCTATTGAATCAGATTCCTGTCTCGCTCATCTTTTTTAGGAGGCACCAGGAACTGAACCCAGGTGGGTGCTCAGTTGCTTGAACCATACTTCCCTCTTCATTCCTTTTTAATGCTGAATAATATTCCATAGAATGTATATCCATTGAATGTATATACCACATTTTGTTTATCCATTCATTGGTTGATGGGAACTTGGGTTGCTCTCATCTTTTGGCAATTGTGAATAATGCCGCTTTGGATATCAGTGGGCAAATATCTGTTTGAGTCCTTGCTTTCCATTTTTTGAGTATATACCTTGTGTGGGATTGCCAGATCATATGTTAATTATATACTTAGCTTTCTGAAGAACTGCCAAACTGTCTTCCACGGTGCTTGCACCATTGTACATGCTCACCAGCAATGAATAAAACTTCCTATTTCTCCACATCCTCTCCAACATTTGTAACTTTCAGTTGTGTGTTTTTTTTAGTAGTAGTAACCTTTTTAGTCAGTGTGAAACAGTATCTTGAGGTTTTGATTTGTATTTTTCTAATAGCTAATTATGTTGAGCATCTTTCCATGTGCTTTTTGCCATTTGTGTCTCATTGAAGAAATGTATATTCAAACCATTTTTTGATTGGTTAGTTTGTCTTTTAGTGGTTGAGTTGTAGGATTTCTTTATATTTTCTGGGTGTTAAACCCTTCTAGAGAAGTGGATGTAGCTCAGTGTTTGTGTGCCTGCTTACCATGTAGAAGGTCCCAAGTTCAATCTCCAGAACCTCCTAAAAATAAAGAAATAAAGCCTTACAGGATATGTGGTTTCAAAATATTTTCTCCCATTCAGTAGATTGCCTTTTCACTTTGATGATAAAGTGCTTTGATTCACAAAAGTTTTTAATTTTGATGTGTTCCCATTTATCTATTTTTTTTTAATTTTGGTACTTGTGCTCTGGGTATAAAGTCTAAAAACTATTGCCTAACACAATATCCTGAAGATTCTTCCCTACATTTTCTTCCAGGAGTTTTGTATTTCTAGTTCTTGTGTTTAGGTCTTTTATCTCTATTGAATTATTTTTTGTATATGGTGTGAGATAGGGGTCTTCTTTCATTCTTTTGTCTATGGATAGCCAGTTTTCCCAACACCAACTACTAAAAAGACTATTCTTTCCCAATTGACTGTAATTGGCAGCCTCATACAAAATCAATTAACCAGAGAGATAAGAATCTATTTCTGAACTCTCGGAATCCTTTGGTTTATAAATCTATCCTTGCATCAGTACCCTACTCTTTTAACCACTACAGCATTGTAATAAGTTTCAAAGTCAGGAAGTGTGAGTTGTCCAACTTAGCTCTTATTTTTCAAGGTGACTTTTGCTATTTGGGGGCTTTACCCTTCCAAACAAAATTTGGAATAATTGCTCTTTCGTTTCCTGCAAAATAGACTGCTGGAATTTTGATTGGGATTACATTGAATCTGTAAGTCATTTTGGCTACAATTGGCATCTTAATGATATTTAGTTTTCCAATCCATGAGCATGGAATGATTTTTCATTTATTTAGTTCTTCTTTGATTACTTTTAGCAATGTTTTGTAGTTTTCTGTGTAAAGGTCCTTTACATCCTTGGTTAAATTTCTTCCAAGATATTTGATTTTCTAGTTGCTATTACAAGTGAATTTTTTTAAAGAAAATTCCTCCTCAGCTTGCTTATTGCTAGTATATGGACACACTACTGATTTTTGAGTGTTTATCTTATACCCCAAAATTTTGTTGTATTTGTTTATTACTTAGAGTAGCTTTGTTATTGATACTTTGGGACTTTCTGCATATAGGTTCATCTATAAAGAATGAAATAATTACTTCTCCAATTTGGATGCCTTTTATTTATTTTTCTTGCCTAACTGCACTTCTAGACCTCATAGCTAGGTCTAAAAATTTATGACCCCAGGGAACTGAGAATTCCTTCCTGCTCAGAGATACCATGGTGGACAGGAGGTAGTAGGAGGGAGAGAAGACCAAAACTTCCCAGTTCAGAAAGTTTTCTAAGTCACTCACAGGCAAGGGGGATCCCATTCAAACAAGTGCCTGGCATGCAAGTTTCTTCATCTCTGTGGGCCAGAAATTCACTTTCCCCACTGAGAAACTAAGCAGCTCATCTTGGGGTAAACACTTCCACCCCCTCAGGCTGCAGCAGCACCTGTAGGCAGCATATATTTAGATCTTGTTTTTGGTCCACCCTGATAATCTCTGACCTTGTTTGGATTGTTTTACTTCTATTCACATTTAATGTTATTACTGATATATTTGTGTTGATGTCAAATGTCTTTTTCCCCTATCCTACTTTACTGCTTTCTTTTGTATTAGGTAAATATTTTCTGGCATAACATTTTAATTCCTTTAATGGTATTTTTACTATATTTTTTCAGGTATTTTTCTTAGTGCTTGCTCTAGGGCTTACCTTAAACACTAATCAGAATGTGCTTCAGATTTATACTGACAATTCTAGTGAGGTACAGAAACATTGCTATATGTACTCAGTTCTCTCTTCCTTCTTTCTATATTTTATTGTCATATATATTATATCAATATGTTACAAACAGCAAATTTTTATAATTATCACTATATAATTTTATGTCACTTAAAGAGGCTAAAGAGGAAATTATATATGTATATATATGTGTGTGTATGTATACACACACATATGAAGTGAGAGAAAGAGTGAGAAAGAGAAAGGAAGTGAGGTTTTTTTTTAATTAAGTAAAGCACTCTTAATTAATCAGAGTCATGGGTATTAGACTTGTTCCTGGATGCTCTGTGCTACCTTATATTCAGGCTCTGTGATTTTATAGAATCAATCCCATGTGGCAGTTTTGGAACAGTGGTACCTAATAATTTTGCTATTACTGTTCTGTTAATAGAGCCAAGTGCCTATTATAACTATACTGTGCTTTCCTGTTTGTTGGATTTTAGAAACTCCTGAGTCATCACTTTCCTCCTGCACCAGCAGAAACATTCTTTCTTCATGGGTTCTGCATGCAGCCAGGTGATGGGATCACTGTGAAGGCCATTAAATATGGGAATAAATGGTTGCATCCTACTTGGATGTTTATACTGGGTAAAGTAACTAGACATGACCTTATAAGGAAGGTATTAAATTGTCAGTATTCTTGGTAGTTTGCACCTCAGATAGAGCTTCCGCCCTAGAGGATTGGTCTCCATCAGGGAGGGAAGTGCCTGACCTCTGGACTCTACTTGCTTGGAATCTAGCCTTTGTACTTGGTCAGGAGAAAGAACAGCCTGGCTTCCTGCCCTTCTCAAGGAGATACCAGTGTCCTCACCATGAGCTTTGTGGGGAAGAGTCACCATCCTCTTGACCTCACCCACCCAGAGTAAAGCTTCTGTCAAGCTGAGCTGAGGATCTGGGCCCTGGCTCACGAGCCATAGGCACACTTTCTTAGACAGATTAATAAATTTCTTGAATGAATGTTTCTTCATTTTCTATATATCCTTAGGACAGTTTCTAGGGACTTAAATCATTGTTTTATTTTAAATATGTTCCTCCAACTATGGTTATTTCTCTAGAGAATGGATCCAGGGAGTTCTCAAATATTCCAGAAATAGGATAGTGTGCATTGTGTCTTAAAACAGCATGTGAATGTATCTACAATTACATCAAGTAAAAAATCAATGTTCTTTGAGTATTTTTTCTCAACATTCCTCCTATGGAGATATGTGAATGTATGTGTAGATGATCCAGAATCTCTTATTTTCTATTTGATATTTGACAGATTCTTTTCCATCTGTGTTTCATTCCAGTTAGATTCCTTGGACCTCTCATTCAGTCCACTACTTCTCTCTTAGTCTGTGCAACTAATGGACTTTTTAATATTTTCCAGTTATGTATGTGGGTGTGAATGTGAGTGTAATTTCTTGACATTCTCATTGGTTCCTCATTCAAATTTCCCTGGTCTCTTTTTCTGGTCATAGCTAGATACTTTGTATTTTCTGATTGATAATTCTATCATCTGACAAGTTTGTCATAACTATCTGTGGTTTATTTTTCCTGCCACTTCCAATTTATCTCCTATATATGGTTCATGTTTTCTGATGTGTCTGTTGTTTACTTTTATAATTCTATATTCATTTTAATTGAATTTAAGTTAAAAGAATGCTGATTTAAATGGAATGATTTTTTTTCTTTTTCTTTAGAGAGGAATTCTATTTCTTTCTCTGTATACCAGGTTCCTTAGAAATTTGAAACAATTTGTAATTTAAACTCATGTCTGGCAGATTCTCTGTCTTTGGGCATACAGGTATACTTCAGAGGTATTGTGGGTTCAGTTCTAGGCCACCACAATAAAGTGAATATTGCAATTAAGTGAATGACTCCATATTTGGTTTCCCTGTTGGAAAAATGGTACAAATAGGCACAGGGTTGACACACCCATTCAATTTGCAAAAACTGCAATATCTGCAAAGCACAATAAAGTGAGACTCATTAAAATGAAGTATATCTGTGAGATAGTACTTAAATCTATCATCTCTTTTAAATTATAATTGCTATTTCAAAGTCTTAGAAAAAAAATTGATATTTTTTTTCAAATTCTTTCTTTTTTTAAAAAAATTATTTATTATTTTTTTAAAATTACATTATGAAAAATATGAGGTCCCATTCAACCCCACCGCCCCCACCCCCCACTCCCCCCACAGCAACACTCTCTCCCATCATCATGACACATCCACTGCACCTGGTAAGTTCATCTCTGAGCATCACTGCACCCCATAGTCAATGGTCCACATCATAGGCCAGACTCTCTCACGTTCCATCCAGTGGGCCCTGGGGGGATCTATAATGTCCCGTAATTGTCCGTGTAGCACTATCCAGGACAACTCCACGTCCCGAAAACGCCTCCACATCTCATCTCTTCCTCCCGTTCCCCACACCCAGCAGCCACCATGGCTACCGTTCCTACACCCATTCCACATTTTCTCTGTGGACATTGGATTGGTTGTGTCCATTGCACATCTATGTCAAGTGAGGGCTTAGATTCCATATGGGTACTGGATGCACTCCTCCCACTTCCAGTTGTAGACACTCTAGGCTCCATGTTGTGGTGGTTGACCTTCTTCAACTCCATGTTAGCTGAGTGGAGTAAGTCCAATAAATCAAAGTGTAGGAGCTGAAGTCTGTTGAGGCTCTGGGCCTGGGTGTCATATTATCAGTCCAGAGATTCAAATCCCCTACATATATCTTAAACCCAGCACCAACTACAATTCCAATAAAGTAGCATGCAAGTCTTGTGAAAAGAGATCCCCTCTGAGTCCAATTCCATCACGCAGAAACACCAGCTCCAAAGAAGGGCTATCTGTCATGGCAGTGAACCCCTTCTGCCATGACCATAGAACCCGTGGGTCTCTTTATCCCTCAAAAGAACCAATACCTGGGGTTGTATCTACCTTATCTGTCTCTTAGACTCTGTTCAGTTGTACATAGGGGTATTCCTTCTGACAACCTCCAGACTCTTTTTTAGAGACTCACAGCCTTATAATCTCATTTCTCCTTTCCATTTCCCCCTTACATTAGGTCAAACAGCTTCCCGAAGTCATGTTATTATATGTAGACAGGTATATTCTGCTGTTCCGCATTGAATCTTTAATTCAAGGTCATTTTCTAGTTGCTTCTTCAGCTGGTATGTGGTAGTGATCCCTCGGTGCCAGGGAGGCTCATCCCCGGGTGTCGTGTCCCACGCTGGGGGGAATGCATCGCATCTACACGCTGAGTTTGGCTGTGAGAGTGGCCACATTTGAGTAACATGAAGGCTGTCAGGAGGAAACCCCCAGGCACAATGCTACTCTAGGCCTTGTTCTTATTACAGGTGTATAGGCTCAAAAGTGTAACCATTAGTATCACGAGCCCACTGTTGGGCCTTCCTTCCTTCCTGGTTCTTGCCGTTGCACCTGGAGGATTGCTGCTGCTCTCCCAGGGCTCACAACAGTGACCCCCCAGCCAGGAGCCCAGTACCCCCCCAGCTGTTGTTTTTGTTTCCACTATGAGTATATATAGACATTACCATATACCCTGGGCATATGCCCTGTATAACTCCCTGTCAACTATATATATCCTGTCAATAACATCCCATATCAGTATTCCTCCGCTGCCATTGTTGAACCACTCTGTGATCCAAAACTTCCCGTAAAGTGAATCCCAACATAATGTCAGCTACAGAAGAGTCTTAGATCACCGAAATTCATATATACAATATACAGTGTTTCCCCAGATCCACCATAAAACCTTTTCCCTTGCACAGCAATAATCTTTTAACTTATTCATATCATATTTCCTGAAACTGATGTACAGATTCCAAAACTATAGTTTTCAAACAAGGTGACATTTGTGCTTACTATGTGGTCCATATTTTAGGCTGTAGAGTTTTCTAAATTTTTTAGTTATCCTATGTTTTGTCTTATGGTTTTCATTATTAGTCTGTCGTCCCCTATATGTTTTTGGTGTAATATTAGCTGTTTTATATTCATCCTCGTGTACTCTCACATAACTCCTCTTTTGCCCCCTTATTTACCTTTGTTCCATCCATTCCACATCCATTTTCCCCTCCCCTTAGGGCCCACAACGCCTGCCAATCTAATACCCTGGGAGCCGTCCTTTCTCACGAGAGATACAGTTCTCTCTATTCGACGGCATTAGTCTTCCCCAGGATATGGGTCCACCCCACCCAATGGTGGAACCCACCTTGGCAAAATGAGCCTTCAGCTATTCCCTCCGGAGTCCATCACGCATCAGACCATACCCCCTGAGCGTCCTAAACAGGTAACCCTCCTACTTATACTTTGATACATTTTACTCAACATTTAGTTCTTAACGAACTTCTGACACTCTCCCATATTCGTATGTTGCCCCTCCCTCCCACCTATTTCTTGGACAATATTACCCTCTTCCCATCCCCAGCCCCCCTCAAACCCAGAAAACCCCACCCAAAGGTAACCCCTTGCCCCCATTTTGTCCCTTCCTTGTGCTCATACTTACCACCAGCTCATCACAGATTCCACCCCTGCAGACATTAACTCACATCCTTCCTCCACCCCCTGATTTCCTGTAAGCCACTTTTCCAGACTCTAGCTCTCTGAGGCAGTTAACTTATTTCATATCATTGAGGTCATATAGTATTTGTCCTTCAATGCCCGGGTTGCTTCACTCAACATAAGATTCTCAAGGTTCATCCATGTTATCACCTGCGATTGTAGTGTATTGGTTCTTACAGCTGAGTAGTATTCCATTGTGTGTATATACCACATTTTATTGATCCACTCATCTGTTGATGAACATTTGGATTGATTCCAACTTTTGGCGATAGTGAACAATGCTGCTATGAACATTGGTGTACATATATCGGTTTGTGTCCTTGTTTTCAGATCTGATGGGTATATACCCAGCAGTGGTATTGCTGGGTCATATGGCAAATCTATGGATAATTTTTTGAGAAACTGCCAAACTGTCCTCCAGAATGGTTGGATCCTTCTGCATTCCCACCAGCAATGGATGAGTGTTCCCCTTTCTTCACATCCTCTCCAGCATTTGTATTCTACTGTTTTTTTCATGGCTGCCAATCTTATGGGAGTAAGATGGTATCTCATTGTAGTTTTGATTTGCATTTCCCTGATAGCTAGAGATTTGGAGCATTTTTTCATGTGCTTTTTAGCCATTTGTATTTCTTCTTTGGAGAAGTGTCTGTTTAAGTCTTTTTCCCATTTTTTAAATGGGTTGTTTATCTTTTTGTTTTCAAAATATATGAGTTCTTTATATATGCAAGTTATAAGTCTCTTATCAGATATATGGCTGCCAAACATTTTCTCCCATTGTGTGGGTTCCCTTTTTACTTTCTTGACAAACTCCTTTCAGGTGCAGAAGGCTTTAATTTTGAGGTAGTCCCATTTATCTATTTGTTCTTTTGCTGCTCGTGCTTTTGGTGTGATATTCATGAAGCCATTTCCTATTACAAGGTCCTGTAGATGTTTCCCTACACTGCTTTCTAAGGTCTTTATGGTCTTGGCTCTTATATTTAGGTCTTTGATCCATCTTGAGTTGATCTTTATATAAGGTGTGAGATGGTAATCCTCTTTCATTCTTCTACATATGGCTATCCAGTTCTCCAGGCACCATTTGTTGAATAGGCCACTCTCTCCCAGTAGAGAGGGTTTGGTGGCTTTATCGAATATTATATGGCTATATACATGAGGTTCTATATCTGAACTTTCAATTCGATTCCATTGGTCTGTGTGTCTCTCCGTATGCCAGTACCATGCTGTTTTCACTACTGTAGCTTTGTAGTATGTTTTGAAGTCAGGAAGTGTGATTCCTCCTATTTCATTTTTCTTTTTCAATATGTCTTTGGCTATTCAGGGCCTCTTTCTATTCCAAATAAATTTCATAGTTAGTTTTTCTAGTTCCTTAAAGAAGGCTGTGTTGATTTTTATTGGGATTGCATTGAATGTGTAGATCAGTTTTGGTAGGATAGACATCTTAATAATATTCAGTCTTCCTATCCATGAACAGGGAATATTCTTCCATTTATTTAGGTCTTCTTTGATTTCCTTGAACAATCTTGTATAGTTCTCGATGTATAAGTTTTTTACCTCTTTAGTTAAATTTATTCCCAAGTATTTGATTTTTTTATTTACTATTGTGAATGGTATTTGTTTCTTGATTTCCTCCTGATCTTGCTCATTATTGGTGTACAGACATGCTACTGATTTTTGTGCATTGATCTCATAACCTGCAACTTTGCTAAACTCATTTATGAGTTCTAGGAGCTTTGTTGTAGATCTCTCAGGGTTTTCTATATATAGGATCATGTCATCTGCAAATAATGAAATTTTGACTTCTTCCCTTCCAATTTGAATGCCTTTTATATCTGGTTCTTGTCTCAGTGCTCGAGCAAGTACTTCCAAGACAATGTTAAATAGGAGCAGAGACAATGGGCATCCTTGTCTTGTTCCTGAGTTTAGAGGGAAGGATTTCAGGATTTCGCCATTGTAAACAATGGTTGCTTTCGGTTTTTCATATATACTCTTTATCATGTTCAAAAAGTTTCCTTGTATTCCGATCTTTTGGAGTGTTTTTATCAGGAAGGGGTGCTGTATTTTGTCAAATGCCTTTTCTGCATCTATAGATATAGTCATGTGGTTTTTTTCTCTCAATCTGTTTATATGGTGTATTACATTGATTGATTTTCTTATGTTGAACCATCCTTGCATACCTGGAATAAATCCCACTTGGTCATGGTGTATAATTTGTTTAATGTGTTGTTGAATATGATTAGCAAGTATTTTGTTAAGTATTTTTGCGTCTAGGTTCATTAGAGAAATTGTTCTGTAATTTTCCTTTCTTGTGGTGTCTTTGTTTGGCTTTGGTACTAGGGTAATGTTGGCATCATAGAAGGAATTAGGCAGTGTTCCTTCTGTTTCGATTTTTTGGAATAGTTTCAACAGGATTGGTGTTAGTTCTTTCCAGAATGTTTTGTAGAATTCACCTGTGAAGCCGTCTGGCCCTGGGCTCTTCTTAGTTGGGAGATTTTTAATGACTGATTCTATCTCTTTGCTTGTGATTGGTTTGTTAAGATCATCAATTTCTTCTTTTGTCAGTATGGGCTGCTTATGAGTTTCTAGGAATTTGTCCATTTCCTCTAAATTGTCATTTTTGTTGGAATATAGTTTTTCAAAGTATCCTCTTATGATAGTCTTTATTTCTGTGGGGTCAGTGGTGATATCACCTTTCTCATGTCTTATTTTGTGTATTTGCATCTTTTCTCTTTTTTTCTTTGTTAGTCTCACTAAAGGTTTGTCAATTTTGTTGATCTTCTCAAAAAACCAGCTCTTGGTCTTGTTTATTTTTTCAAGTGCTTTCTTATTTTCTATTTCATTTAGTTCTGCTCTTATCTTTGTTATTTCCTTCCTTCTTCTTCCTGTTGGGTTACTTTGTTGTTGTTTTTCTAATTCCGTCAAAAGTGCAGTTAGTTCTCCAATTTTTGCTCTTTCTTCTTTTTTGATATATGAATTTATGGCTATAAATTTCCCTCTCAGTACCGCTTTTGCTGCATCCCATAAATTTTGGTATGTTGTGTTATCATTATCATTTGTTTCAAGGTAGTCATTGATTTCTTTTGAGATTTCCTCTTTGACCCACTGTTTTTCTAAGAGTGTGCTGTTTAATTTCCAAATTGTTGTGTGGACTCTGGGTCTCTGTCCCTTGCAAATTTCCAGCTTCACTCCACTGTGGTCAGAGATATTGTTTTGTATGATTTCAATCTTTCTGAATTCATTAAGCCTTTCTTTGTGGCCTAGCATATGGTCAATCTTGGAGAATGTTCCATGTGCGCTTGAGAAAAATGTATATCCTGCTGTGTTTGGGTGTAATGATCTATATATGTCTATTAGATCCAGCTCTTCTAATATACTGTTCAAATGTTTTGTTTCTTTAGTGATTCTCTTTTGAGATGTTCTGTCCAGAGTTGATAGTGGTGTATTAAAATCCCCCACTATAATTGTAGATGCATCTATTCTTTCACTTAGTTTTTCCAGCATTTGCCTCACATATTTAGAGGCGCCCTTGTTAGGAGCATAAATATTTATGATTGTTCAATCTTCTTGACAGATTGTCCCTTTCACTAAAATATAGTATCCTTCTTTGTCTCTCACAATTGTTTCCCATTTAAAGTCTATTTTGTCTGATATTAATATAGCTACTCCTGCCTTTTTTTGTTTGTTGTTTGCTTGTATGATTGTTATCCAGCCATTCACTTTCAACCTCCATGAGTCTCTGGGTCTAAGATATGTCTCTTGTAGGCAGCATATAGATGGGTCGTATTTCCTTATCCAGTGTCCCAGTCTGAATCTTTTGATAGGTGAGTTTAATCCGTTGACATTCAGTGTTATTACGTTTAGAGAGTTATTTATGGTAGCCATATTTTGGTTGGATTTGTGTTTGTTATATTTTGTTTGTATTATTTTATTTTCCCCTTCTATTTTTGTCTTTCTTGTTGCTTTTACAGTCTCCTCCATCTCTGACTGTCCTGTTTTTTCCTTTCTTCCTGCAGAACTCCATTAAGAATTTCTTGAAGGGGAGGTTTCTTGTTGATATACTCTTTCAGTTTCTGTTTATCTGTGAATATTTTGAACTCTCCATCATTTTTGAATGCTAGTTTAGCTGGATATAGTATTCTTGGTTGGAAAATTTTTTCCTTTAGTACCTTGACTATATCATACCACTGCCTTCTTGCCTCCATCGTTTCAGATGAGAAATCAGCACTTAATCTTATGGAGTTTCCCTTGTATGTGATGGTTTTCTTTTCTCTTGCTGCTTTTAGAATTTTTTCTTTGTCTTGAGCATTGGATAATTTGACAAGTATATTTCTTGGGGTGGGCCTGTTGGGGTTTATGACCAGT